>NC_061515.1:26682500-26792500 GCF_022379125.1 Scophthalmus maximus | reverse complement strand
CTTTTATGTTTTCACCCCCTTAAGTCAAACTCTAGCTTGGAGGAGGTCTCCCTTCAGTCCCTGGAGTTCTCTCTTCCCCCATCCCCATGGTTCCACCGTCTCTTCTTCTCCTCCTCTCGTCTTCCTCTGTAGCTCTGTCTTTTTGGGGGAAGATCTGGGGCGCTTATGTAACCGCTCCGATGCAGTCTTGAAGTCTTCCATTTAAATCTGCTGTCGTTTTTTTTCGTGGGAAATATTGTCTGAAGGCTTGGTTCCTCCTACTGTACTTGCGTTAGTTAAGGATCCTTCAAACCCTTACATTTTCTTCACTGAGCCGTACAATATATACTAAATATACTTAGCATTTAGTCAATTTGGGGCAAAGGTACAGACAAACAGGAATTGACTTTCACCGTCACTAATTCACACTTCAACAATGCCAGAAGTAATAGAACAGCACTTCCTGGAAATATCCCCTTGAAATGTCACTGGAGCTAAACATGTGAGCTTTTAAAAGTGAGATCAATAATAATATTTGAGGTGTTTAGAGGACCACAGTCCCTGAAGCCCTCTATTACTGACAAGTCCTGCTTGTCAGGAGCCAGAAGTACTTAACCTTGAGTTGGTTTGATTTGCTGACCAGTCTCAGGACATTTCTAAGAGTGATACACTGATATTTAACAACATCCATGACCAAATGTGATTTGTCAAACATGTGAACATAAGCTGTGGTCACAAGACAAGACAGAAAATCAAGGCAATGCATATCCATACTTATTATTAAAACTATATATTTTTCATTCCTTAGCAGGAAATAACAGGATAGGAAATTGTGTCTCGTTTCTTTATATACATATAAATATCTAGCATCAGATTTTGACTGGGGTTGTGTCTGTCTCTTTTGTCCTTGTCCTCTCAACTCGGTTTCCCCGTGTCAGAAACTTATATGTGACGACAAATCTACTTTAACTACTCTGACTGACAGACTTGTATGAAACTATATACAGTACATATGTGTCACTGTGTCTATTCCTGTGATACACTATCGTTTTCTGACAAGGATGAGAGAGGAATGGATATATCAGAGAGGGGTACGACGGGAGGGGGATTCAAGACACAAGCGACAGTAAACAGAGATGGAGGAAAAGAGAGAGGGGGGGGGGCGTTATGAATTAATAATTCAGTCCCTCCATTCCCTCTGTCCTCCTCCCTGCTGAGTTGGGATATTACAAAGACAGGGGAGGAAAAGAGGAACACATAAAACGGAGCACATGAGACATGGGATTGCTGTTGAAGTAAAAACCTTGAAAACAACATGTTGCACAAGTTGAAAAGCGGTGAAGACCCCACTGAGCCCCGTGCAGCAGCAGCACTGATTGATCTGGTGTCAGAGACGGTGCCGTTGACCTTTGCATGCTGGATTAGGTCAGTTAGAGACGAGAGCACCGTTAAATAATAAAAGCGTATTTTCTGAATCAACAGATGAGGCTGAACTGTAACTGTAACTGTAACTGCGCCATCTTTGCCCATCTTCTGTCTGTAAGCAGTGCTGGGTGTGATCTATGGATTTCAGCAATGTGTCTGTGTGTGAGAGAAAGAGAGCCAGAGACGCAGTATGATGAATGGAAGTGATCCCAGATGTTCTCATGCAGGTGCTCTCTCTCCCTCCTTCTTCGGAGACCCAACTGCGTCACTAATCACTCGTTACCGTGGTAACAGTGGACTTCCCCGCGTCTGTGCCCCTCTCTCGTGCGTGGGTGTTGTGTCTGAGTGCGGATTATGACTCATCCTGCTCAGTTCACAGTGGCTTTCCTCACACTCCTGTCTGGGGAACACCCACCCACGTCCGTTACCTCACTGTCTGTCTCTCCTCCCCCATCCTGTCGCTCCATTACTCATCTCCCTTCATCATCCGCAATCTTTCCCAACTCTCTTCTGTTCTAATACGCAGAGCCTGGTCTGAGTAACTGTTTTACTCAATATAATACATGAAAGCAATGTGTCCCTATTGCTTTGTTGTTGCTTTCTTGGTTGCGACAGTCACTGATGAGAGTGCTACCTGCAGAGCTGCTCTTGGATTGACAAATGATTTCTCTAAAGCTGGGCTCAGACTGTAGGAATCCAATTTAATCCCGTTTGTTTTGATGTTAGCATTAGACTTCACGGTTTCATCCTTTTTTAAAAGTGATCAAGAGATGATGCACTACATGGACAAATGTATACGGACAACCAACACCTCTTTCTCTGTGTTTGAGAACAGAAGGATGGAGATGTCAAAGACATCGGCCGGTCTAAAGCAGAAAGCCATAGATGTCATACGCAGTGACTTCCCCCCCTGCCCCATCTTGTTTTAACCAGGTCTGTCTGTTCCCTAATGGGACACTTGCATGCATTATTTTTGGCCCAGTGTCACAGCAGAGGGGCTCCCGAGTGGTTCGAGTGTCTCGTCACATTAGGAGGAAACTGGAATCTTACCCTGCACATGGACACGGTTCTCCTTTTTCTCTCCTTAGAGAGGCGGGACATGATTTTACTGTTCTTTAAAGCTTTACCAGTCGCCGGGGTAAAAAGTAAATGCCATATTTGTCATTAATTATGACAAACTGACCCCTGTCTTTATTAAAACTCAATAGAAATAGAATCAAAGTGGAATTTTGAAGAAAACCCATTGAAGTTTTGAATGAAGTGGATTTTCATAAATATTTAATTCGCTATATAATTATGAAATATTGAGTAGGTTTTACTGTGAGAATGATATGATTGGTCATGGAAGCCTCTCAAAGACTAGTAGTACATTTACATAACGATGATATATATAGATAGATAGATAAGTAGAGGTGTGAGATTTAAATAAGTAAGGGATTAGGTAGAAAGAGGATGAGTGAGTGGAGAACGTAGTTCTCTTTTAGTGCCTGTAGAGGGCACCAGTGCCCCTCTGCAGACCCAGAAGTAGATTGTGTGTATACACACTCACACATGCAGAAAGCTTCAAATAGAATAGAGAAGTGTGTTTTCTCAGGAGGGAGCTGGATGTGTAATGAATGCATTTCCTTTTCCATTCATGCACAGTGTTGCATATTTCTGCTTCCTCTAATGTATCAGTGCTCACGTGTTTATCCAAAGACTGTGCGATGTGTGTGTGCGTGTGTGTTCTCACAAACCTTTTCTTTTGAGGGAATAGATGTGGAATAAGTAGATGGAAGAAGGACACGATGCAAAGAATTTATTTTCCTTTTGAAGTGGAAGAGCCGCGTCACGCCTTCCTGTGATGTTATGAAAAGCAGCAGAGAGAGAGAGATTAATTTTAATGTAAATGTAGCTTTGATTTATTCATAACTCCTTCACTTGGTCTGACCTGGATAAAACCCTTAACACACACACACACCACACACCACACACACACACAGACATCCTCCTCCTCACACACAAGTACACACTAACACACACTTTTTTTCAGTTCTTTTCCTGCTGACAAGCAAGAGAGATGTGTATGTAAATAGTTGCAAGTCAGCAGCATGAAGGGAA
The DNA here is from genome assembly GCF_022379125.1 of Scophthalmus maximus. NCBI lineage: Eukaryota > Metazoa > Chordata > Actinopteri > Pleuronectiformes > Scophthalmidae > Scophthalmus > Scophthalmus maximus. Next base: position 26,788,996 of record NC_061515.1, on the reverse strand, counting down.
AAAGGAGGGAAGAAGATTCTGGCTTCACTAGTTCAGATGAGACAAACGATGTGTCCAGATGAATCTTTGAGCTGACGGTATGCAAGGGAAGATCTATCAGTTTGAAAATCCATAATGACACAGATATGTATTCAGCTTTCAAGGACAAAAATCTAAAGAGTCGTGTCTGCATTCAGAATTCGATTAGATTTTTTATAGCGTTTAAAGAAGCAGCTTTTTTTTAGTAATTTGGGCTTTTATCTTTTCTTCGCAGGAACACACTCTGCTGTTGACAGAACTACTGCTGTTTTATTGATGCATTATCTCTATTAATACTGTTAGTGGACTCTATTGTTAGACACACTCTGGTGCCACCTAGTGGGCACAAGGAAAGACACGCATCAAACTACTGTGATACCTGTGAGATGATGACTCTCTCTCTCTCTCTCTCTCTCTCTGTGTGTGTGTGTTTTGACCTGCCTCTGACATCATGAAGCCTCACAGTGACATCTGATTATATTTTAATGCCATATGCGTCACTTGCTTCCCTCAAGTCCTTGTGGGATCTGCACACCATAAAAAGATTTTACATAAAAACAGTAAAAACAGACGATAAATGTGATATAATAGCTTTATTATAATCCAATTTCAACACCTCCAGTGATATGTGACCCTAATGTTAATCTAACGGTCACAACAAATATGAATAAAGCAGCAATCTATATTGGGATCTATTGGCCTTATCCCCCTGGCAAAATAATTGCGATCAGCATATTGAGGGATTAATCCACGTATTGACTGTTAGATCCTTTATGCAAAGTTGACATTTGGGACTGACACCGAAGGAAGTGGTTCATCGTTTTAGGGGCATAAATATGACATATAGAATTCATGACAACCTGCCTATCAGGTGTTGATAAAGCTTGTGCAAAAGAGGGAATTACAATTTGTTAGTGCCACAGGAAATGTCAGGCTGTCTGTTACCAAAGAGCAAATCCTTAACGGGATTATTGGATATCACATATATCACTCTACAGAGTGATTTTTAAAAAAATTTAAGGTATCAATAATACCGCTGTTGATAAACCTGTAAGATGTATGATGGAGGTTCCATCCTACTCTCACAAATCCATACGTCAACATGGCTGTCCATTATTCATCTACAGCACAGACTGGTTGGAAAAGCTTCTGGCATATATTTTTTAAATATCGGTTTTAAGAAAGACAAAAAGTTTGATTTTGGTGTTCTTATTTTTTTCCAGCTGAGTCCAGGCCCAGCTCTTTATTCTGTAGAGCAGGCTGACCTACCTGCAAAAATAATTTAGGAATAACTCCACACATACATACATGTGTGCAGCTCTGCACCTGACACTGCCCCGCATGGTGTTACGTGATGGAGGAAATGTGAGTGTATACTGTAGTATAATCTTACAGGAGCAGTTTGAAAGGTATATAAGCACGTGGACAGAAGACAAACCCCACATGTGATGCAGGCAGCACTCCAGTTTATCGGCCTGTCAATCCAGCCCACCTCTTGCATTTTTAAAATCATTCATCGAGACACCCTGACATGAGCTGAATACAGACTGTGTGTGTGGGATGAGGTAATGAGAGGCATTTTGGCAGGGATGAAAAATGAGTCGCAATTTATATTCTCCGGTCCTACAAAAGATAAAGTAGTAACAGAGAAGGCAGCGCTGTCCTCAGAATTTAATTTGAATGCTTCAATTATTTAATCATTAGTTCTTTTTTCCTCATTTAGTCTGTTGCCTGCGTACTTGTTTGAGTGAACTTTATGCCTGAACTTTTTGTTCAGTATAGGAGACATCCTGCCTCTAATTTTGTGAAATAAAATCTTTGTATTGGCTATAGGGGAAAACATTACGCACAAATTATAATTAAAAGTAGAATATTTGATACTGTATCACATCCGGCTATGGAAGGGGTCTGTATATGGTTTACTATACTAAATATACAGTGGGTCCCGGAATTAGGCCCTAGGGTATTTTATGAAATAGGCCTAAACTGTAGAGTCCTACACTTATAATGGTGAGCTCAGGTGGGTGCTTCATGAATTTGTATGTGAATGGATGAATGTGATTTGTACTGTAAAGCCCTCTATTTGACTACAGTCCATTTATAGTTATACCCCCCCCAACACACACACACACTGGCCCGTAATGAGGATGACAAGTTGTTTTTTGGGAGCGCGTGTGTGACTGCGCGCTCGGCGCATGGCTCCGGCAACAGTGTGGTTCCAGAGAGCGCTCGCGCTGTCGAACGTCAAATCACCTAGAAGGACAACCACGCGGACATCCGGTCATCCCTTTCAAAATAATAATGAAACATTGTTGACATACTGTATAAGAATAGGCTACTTATTCGTGGTGAGAGAGAAACATTTAAAATGTCATTTCCTTCAATAGAGTCTGAAGAGGAAAAACTTTTTTGCAAACGTTTCATATTTCCTTTTAGTCCACAGCCTGAGACATAAAAACTAATGGTCGATGTTGAATACGTTCAAGGACAGGACATCATAAAAGTGGAATAAAAGAATCATACTAGTGTGTCATTAAATAAAAAAAGCCCTAGGCTAACACTGCAGGAGAAATGTATCCATACAGCAATGTTATTCAAAAGCAAATATTGTAGATAAAACAATTAAACCTAATATAAATGAAGCACAATTAGACACGCTTTAACAATCGCCATCATATGCTCAGTCATATCAACATGAATAATAATAGCTGTATTTCTTGTAAATGTTTTGTTTTACAATGAGTCAGATTTTATTAAAATTGGCCCCTTGATGGCAGCAACAAGTAGCAAAATGACAGTTGAATATAAAAAGGAGTAGCAGGCTATGAGTGATAATAATGGAACTTGGGCTCCATTCAATGGTCAAAGGGTGAATATTTCTATTCCTGTAAAATGACTCATTATTCAAATTTGTGAAATCATTTGAAAAACAGACAACCCCCTCTTGAGCTTTAGTTTTGAAAGACGACCCTCCCCGTTTCCGGTGGTGCTCTGGCTGCCTCGCGCTGGTCGTCTTTCTTTTTTTTTTTACGCAGCAGGAGCGTCTCTCTCGCGGCGGCACGCGCGCCTGGCGCTTCTGTCAGCCAGCGGAATACAAACGGACGCTCCTCGGAGGAGAGGGCGGAATTCACCTTCTGAGGCTCCAGGAGTCAGAGGCGTTTGTTTGTCTCGCCTGTTGACCATGGGGACACTCAGTGACAGACGAGGTCCGGTCAATTCGGTCGGAGGCGCCGCTCAGTGACAGCTGCTGGTCCCTGACTGACACACACCCGGTGGAACGTGACGGACAGGTAACCCGCGGCACGGTTCGAACCAATGGCCTGGGGGTTGGCGACGATTGCCAATATGCTGTAACGTGAAGTACTCGGTTTATTTAGGACTTCTCCAACCGCAAGCATGGGGCTGTTATAGCCGGCAGAGCGGGGACAATCAAGGGGCTTTGCGTCTGGTTGTGTCTGCGCGCCGTCCCCTCCGGTGGACACGGCTGAGGGGACTGGAGACACGGACGGAGACGGGGCTGCTTTCGTGGCGACTGTTTCGGCGGAGACATGGCAGCGGCCATCGCCAGCGGTTTGATCCGGCAGAAGCGACAGGCGAGGGAGCAACACCCCCACCGACCGACCACTCACCGGCGGCGGAAGAGCCCCGGTAAGAAGCAGGGGCTGTGCAACGCGAACCTGGTCGACATCTTCTCCAAAGTCCGGATATTCGGCTTGAAGAAGAGGAGGCTACGGAGGCAAGGTGTGCAGGGGGACACATGAGGGGAGTGCGCACAGACGCACACATGCATGTGCAGTACACAGACACAGACACATGCACATGCATGTCAATGTGCATGTGCGCTTCTACACACAGTCATGTTGCCGACAGGAAAAACGCACGCACGCACACACTTTTACGCGCGGCCACATCCGTTGCTCATCAGCAGCCACCTTCACACATGCATTCCCTGGCTGGTGCACGCACGTATGCGCGCGCACTAGACACACGCACCCCAATCATGCATAAACACAGACTGACACACTCTCTCTCTCTCACACACACACTCTCTCTCTCTCTCTCTCTCTCTCTCTCTCACACACACACACACACACTGTCATGTCTTGTAGAGCCCCACGGTTCAGTAGTTTCCAGGTACATCCATTATTGAAAACCCAGATTAGGCTGTCTAGTCTCTCTCTCTCTCTCCGTCTGTCTCTGTGCATCTCGACCTCGCGCTCTCATTTTTCAGCTCATAATATAAAGCGCCCCATCGCCAAGATCCGACTCTGCCTCAGCATCAGAAACGTGTCCGAGTGAAAACACAGTGACATCACCTCACTCTTCGTCATCGCCAATGTATTTTGAAATTTTACTTTTTGTGAATCTCATTTTTCTCTTGTTTCTTTCACGTAGAGGTCAAAAGAGTCTTGACTCAAAAACAATTCCGACTTTCAGATCTCAACTCTCTCTCTCAAATCCAAGTTAATGCCATTGTCAAATCAAGAGATGGATCTTCCTGCCAGTGCTTAGAAAAGTGATTAGATGTGCTACTGAATGCAAATGTGAGAGTGTTGTGATTGTGTGCCGTGGGTTCAAAAGCAGAGGCTGTAAGTGCCGTTGTAATCAATTGATTGTGTGAGAAACCTGCAGGTGATGGTGTGCAGAGGGAGGAGAGACGGAGGCAGGAAATGGGGTAACGGGAGGCGGGGAGGAGGAACAGAGGGACGAGATGGAGGGGAGGCGAACGCGAGGAGTCGTGCTTTGATAGGAAACGTTTTTTCACCAGTTTGGGATGGTGAGTGACGGGAATTTGTGGGATCTGAGAGCCAGAATTCCAGATCTGGGTGGGACCTGAAGGTGATCTCCTCTTTTCTCCTCCCCCCCCTTTTCACGTTGACGCCACCTCTCCTCTCCTCTTGTCTTGGCTTTGTATCCTCTAATTTTTTCCACACCTCTCTTCCCCTACTTGCTTACATCCTTCCTGCTACTTTCCATCGCTTTTTTCCCTTCCAGCCTTCGATGACAACTTCCTCCCCTTAATTTTCCCTCCTTTTTTGTCACCTTTCTCCCTGCTGCAGATCATTCCGTCCCCTCTTCCAACTCCATTTTAATTTTACTCCCTTCTTTCCATTTGGACAAACAGCCTCATTTTCTCTCAGTTTCCCTCTCTTGCCTCCTTTTTGTCTTTGTTCTCCTCCTCATCCTCCTCCTCCTTTTGGCCCTTCATCCTACCACCCCTCTTAAATCATCCAATCCTCCCTCCCTACCTGAGAGCTTTTCATCCCTCCTTGTTCCCTGCTCTCCATTTGTGGGAGAATACTTACAAATCAGCCTTCTCTCCTCTCCTGTCTCTGTCTTTCCTGCTCTTTCTTTTTTTCCTTCCACCTCCCTACAGTACATTTTGCCCTTTGTTCCTCTGCATTTTTATTGCTCACTTTTTCCCCCATTTGTTGTCACATCACCTCCATTCTCCTCCTTCTCTTTGTGTTTCTTGATTCTCCGCCATCCAGTCCACCTCCATTTCTTAAATCTTTTCATCCCCTCCTCCGGCCTTATTTTACAACCCCCTTTCTTATTAGGGGGACAGCAGCTTCCTCTCCTTTCCTTCCTCTCCTCCTCTCGTCTCCTCAGTTTCTCTGCATTTTTGCTCCACCTTCCTCTCGTTTTGTGGTCTTTTTTTGTCACCCATCTCCCTCCCCTCCCCTCTTCTCTCGATCCTTGCCTCATCTCCACCTAATTCTCCCCACACACCTTGGATCCTTTCATCCTTCCTTCAGGCTTCGCTCCCTTCTCTCCTACCACCTCCTTTCCCACCTCCTGCCTCTCCCTCCTCTGTGTTCCCAGCTGTGAGAGCTGCTGCTGAAGGCTTGGCAGCGTCCACGATCTCTGCTCCGTGTGTGTGTGTGTGTGTGTGTGTGTGTGTGTGTGTGTGTGACACACTTGCCAACATCCCCTACTGTCTTCCAGAGGTTTTGTGAAGGAGACACAGACAGACCCGACTCAAACTGATCTGCAGCCTTCATGACAATCAAAGATTTGGTTCAGTACAGCTTAAAATTGCATATTTGTATCAGCTAGTTAGACTGACATGAAGCCAAAGCGGACATCAGTCCACTTGTGATGTGTTGGAGACTCAGCTCATCTCCGTGAAATAATTTGTAATTATTAGTAATTAGACCTTTTGAGCAGCGAATTCATATAGGGGGTGCAGTGAAATCAGCCTAATTATAAAATTGTTAACCCTCCTCAATCTACTCCACCAGTCTGACTTTGAGCGGAGGCTTTGATTTTGACATGATGCAGCTGGATTTCCCAGCCAAATTAAAAGATTCTCCCATCGGCTTTTGGTCACTTGAATCAAGAAGTAAATCATTTTGCCCCAGAAAATTCCCATCGGCTGAGTCTCAACACCATCTAGAAGAGATATGCTTATTTTACACACTGCCACCAACATGCACCTGCAGTAATGTATCCATATCAAATGGGGGTTTTAAGCCAACAGAAAGGCAGGTGAATAAATGCAAAGCTGGGCTGTGAGGCACGCTCTGCTGCTCCTCCAGGTCTGAATCAGTAACATTTGAAATCCAAACAGATATTCTAAATTACTTTTTTTTTTTTTAAATTGACACATTCTTTTGAAAGATGAGAGACAATATCTAACATTTTCCAGCAGCTTCCTCAGACCGTGCGTCACACAAACAGAGAGGGACAGAGAGATAGAAATGTGACTGATTTCCGTTTGTTTGCAGCGGGCAGCTTCTGTTCTCTCCTGACACACGGACAATGGGCAGGTGAACTGTATTAATGCATGGAAATATTGACTCTATTTTGCTCATAGGAACAATGAAGCTGCAGGAATTTGTGTCTACGTGAATGCTGACTATTTTCATCATGAATTGATGTGTCAAAATTGTTCTTGATAATGTCTTGTCAGTTAAACATTTAGTTGATATTGTCAATCACACACAAGTAGCCAATATTTCTTTTGCAAGAGATTAAAAACAAGGTTAGACAACTTCTTATATGCAGTAGACTGCAAAATAAAAGTTGAATGCGTCATTGCTGCTATACCACATATGATCACAGACAATTACAGTGGCTGAAGCAGATCTGAAGACTAACAGTCTGAGTTTGTGGCTTTACAAGAAATCTGCCCTTTTCAGCTCCATAAGTGTTCATCTAATCAGTAATCACTAATGTATAATGTGTGTGCGCGTGTAAAAAAGAAAAGAAGGTCTTCGACGCATCGCTGGTGTGAGACGCCCATGATGATATTTTATACCTCAGACTGGGTCAAATTAACAGACAATATGACATGTCAAATCACGTGGCCCCCTGACTAATGGAATCAGATAACATCATGGTGAAAACACGTGTGTGCGCGTGCATGCACTGAATGTGTGCTTGTGTGTGTGGATGGGGGAATACCTCTCCACTGGAACAGTCTGGAACCACAAGACTGTTGCCGTGGCAACGTGAGAATGGGAATTTCCCTAGTAACAGACAGGACGTGGAGATACTGGTGAGAATGGGAATATCACCTTGAAGACTGGGAATGTCACTCGCATGGTTGTCCATGTCAGGCCGGTGTCAAAGAGGATACATGGGCATCAGACAGGTGGGTAGACATGTAAACAGAGAAGGATCCAGCAGGACAGTCTCTGATGGAGAAGTATAGATTTTTTTATTGATTATAGCAGGTAGTTATGCAAACACCACCATTCCAATTCAATTTCAATTCAGTTTTATTTTTAAAAGCAGCAAATCACAACATAGATTATGTCTAAGGTCTAGACATATTAGAGACATCTAACAGCTCCCACAGTGAGAAAGCACTCAGCAGCAGTGGAGAGAAGTAACGAGTAACTACGAATTGTGGTAATTTTAATGTTGATGATAAATTAAAGGGTAATATAATTTTAATCAGAATGATAATAATCTAGTAGTCGTGCCAGGGGGTGAGGCCTCGACCGTGCAGTCCAAACTATTGGGTTTATCAGAGCTCCAGGTGTATAAATGCAAAACACATTATACGTTATGTTTTATAATTGATTTACAGAGACAATAAGGAACACTTTCCAGCAGCATCCTCAGACCGTGCGTCACACAAACAAGGACGGAGAGATAGAAATGTGACTGATTTCAGCTCCTGCTCTCTCCTGACAGACGGACCTCGGCAGGTGAACGGTCACGAAACAGCGAGAAATGCCAGAGCTGTCGCGATATTAAGATTATACAAATGAAAATGTAGACTGCATTGTCTTCAGAGGAAATGCAGTTGGAGTGTGAGTGTGTATATAGAAAAAGAATAAGAATAAATCTAAATCACAACTGCTCTGATGATTTAATGTGATCTGCATCGGGCTACGTCTCTCCCAGCGGTGGGAGATCCCAGCCAGATAATTTTAATAGCTATCTGATCTAAATAAGATTCATTATTGACGACACTGCACAATGTGCAGAGCAGTGTGTGGAGACGGTCTCTTCCCTCCGTCTGCCCTGCTGCGCAAGATGGATCCTTCACAAAGATGGAAAACACCCCTGCCTCTCTCCCTCACACTCGCACACAACTGGGTCAGTCTTGGCTTTTTTTTCTGTCTTCATGCATTAGGGTATACTTTTACACATACCCTCTCTGCCTCTTACACACACATTTTCAAAGGGGATTCCCACCCTGCTCATCACTTCCCCGACGAAGGCGAAGTCTGATGTTGTGGAGGGAGAATGGGTGTGGTCACATGTGCGTGAAGAGCCATGTCAGTGTGCGTGTGTGTGTAAAAAGCCTGTCAGTACCTGTCAAACATGCGCTACTGTTAAATCACCTGTTTTGTCCTCAGTCTTTCCATGACTGAGTCGAGCTCCGTCCCTCAGCTCCTTCCTGTCTCCTCCGTCTCTCGCTCTTTCTCTCCCTCTCATTTTAAGCAGCTGTAGTTTCGATTCATTTTTCATTTTCATTATTTAAAGTTGCAAAGATCAAACAATGAGCACCAAAAGTGAGTGCTGCCTAATTGTTGCCATATGAAATCGCCAGAATTGCCTGTGCTTGTTTACTTAAAATGAAAAGTTCCATTATTAGAGCTGTTATAATGTACTTTTGAGGACAGTAAAGTCATTAAAATGATAAATAAATTCCTACTTGATGGGGAGAAATGAAACCATCAGAGAGCCACAGAATTATCTTTGTTTTAATGAGAGGACTCCGACATATAAACCAACAATATTGGTCAATAGATAAATATTTAACAGAATATAGCAGCCACCGAATCGCAGTGCAGCTGCTCTTTACTACCAGAGTTTCAGAAATAAATTATCAGTGTTATTCGAGTGGAACAATGACTGCAAAGGAAGGATTAGTCCAAGAATCCTGTAATGGATTGGATGTGCTTGACTAGTCTCTCCAGAGGAAATCCCTCAGGATGCAGGAGGTTACACGTGGCCTCGTTGTGCTTCTCTAACGCCAAACCGCATTGTGTTTGGAATGTGCCTTCCAGGGTGTGTGCGCAAATTGAATTTCGGCGTACAAATTTATGCATAAATCATTTATAAATCATTCTGCTGAAGCTGACACGTTTCGCCTGACCACACGATGTTGTAGCACGTCCCTGCTTTGAAGTTGAACTCTTGTCAATGACACTTCTCTCGCTCTCTCTTTTGTCTGTGTCATGAAGAACCACAGCTGAAGGGCATAGTGACCAGGTTGTTCTGCAGACAGGGCTTCTATCTCCAGATGGGCCAGGATGGAAGTCTGGACGGGACCAAAGACGACAGCACCAACTCCTGCAAGTAGACACACACACACACATACACACACACACACACACACACACACACACACACACACACACACACACACACACACACCTGGTTAGAAACAAAACAGCAATTGTGTCTTGATGGAAAAGCAAATTACATTTGACTCAACATGATAAAAACATTTTTAATTAACATATCGGGCTGCAACTGCAAAAATGATTAACATACTAAGCATCTTATTTAATTTGCTTTCATATATCATTTCTCATAAAATGATTATCTGCTCATAGAGAATATAGCATGGTTAATGTTTCTGATGGTTGTATTCAGCCTGTTGCAGCAATGTCCCACTTGTTTACTACGATTTATTTATTTATGTCTTCATGTCGTCTCTTTTTGGCAAATCTCTTCACGTCACTACTTTAATAATGTTTTTAGATCAAACAGAATTTACTGCAGCTCACGCTCGTTGCCAAGCTTCCGTTGGTCTGGGCGCGGAGCCGTCAGTGACATTTCCTCCAGCATTAAAACCATCGTTACCATCTCTAATCAGCCGGGTGTTTATCTTCATGCTAATGAATCCTGTGATAGTGGTTTGGAAAGTAGGATATTTATCAAGGATTACTTGCGAACGTACCTTTGCACACTTGATAAAAGTTCCCCTGCTCAACCTTGAACACCGTAAATGCGGGTTGTTTAGAGATTTTGGCTTGCTTTAACTGCAACCTTGATTAATGAGGCTGTGATTACACAGCTATATTCAGCCCTTGTTTACAGAGAAAACCAGGAGGGCTTTTGGTCTAAGTAGTACATCAACCCTCATGGTCAAAATCATCTGCTTCATTCCACACTTCTCCAACCTCTGCCCTTGTACGTTGTACGGTGGTGACATGTCGTGGTCTTCCATTCAACCTATATCAAAAAAACTTTATCATCTCTGACATGATTCATTCGTCATTTCAGCCGATCTCTTTTGCATGCGCACCTTCAACGCCCTGGAAACTATAGCTGTTTCAGCTGATATGATTATTCTTTGATAAAAAAAGTATGAGACTGAAGAAATAGTCCAATAAATTTGTCTGTGGAATATCCAGATCTGTATCTGGGCCATTGCTTTGAGAAAGACAGCACTGCTGTGGAATATTTAAAAGCAAGGCATCAAACCCGCAGTGTGAAACAACAGCATCTATATGCCAGAGCCACAACCGATCTGAACCCAACAATGAGACAAACAAAGATCCAATAGAAAAGTGGAGAAAAGAAATGCTGTCCGGTCAATTATTTTTTTATCAACTAGAGGGATTCAGATTCATTCATGTATTGATTGGTTGATTCCTGATGTCATCATAAAGGATACCTTGATTGTATAGAGGTATAGGGACAAACTGTCTCCGCGTTTTGGGTTAGAATTTCTATTTAAAGCATCGGTTTGAATTTTCAGTCGATGTTCTGCAGGCGTCTTCTTCTGCAGAGTTTAAAAGCCCTGCAAGCAGCCCCACTAGGGACAACTGCTTCCTCACCTCCTCAACTAACCAAACCAGCGGAGCAACAGACGGACATTACAGTGCTCAGGGCGAGACACACACACACACACACACACACACACACACACACACACTCGCACACACATGAAAATGAATTTGTCTGTTTTTGTCCACAGCTCTGTTTAACTTAATTCCTGTGGGTCTGAGAGTCGTGGCCATCCAGTCAGTGAAGACAGGCCTCTACATCGCCATGAATGGAGAGGGTCACCTCTACTCCTCGGTGAGCACGCACACACACACACACACACACACACACACACACACACACACACACACACACACTCTTGGAGCTGGGCAGAAGCTGTGTCATTGTTACTGCTCTTTTCTCTTTTGTGTAGTGGGCAGTCCTGCTGGAGGCTAACAATCATGTGTCTGTTTTGGGAAAACTGTATGACTTCATTGCAAAATATGTCAGGTCCCAGGTGTTTGGTTTTCATCTGTCGTACAGATCTTTTCAATAAGAGACAAATCATATCTCTGGTGATTTATGTGTAACCTCCGATATCTAGGGGGAAATAATAACAATTTCAACCCTAAAAAGTATGGGGTACTTCATTATGCTTTGCTTTATCTGAGCTCAAAGGACTTTTATTCAGAAAGAAAATCAGTAAGAAAATCTCTTTTTCTTTAGTTGGGCCACTTTGTAAGTGTCTCTGCTTTCAAAAATAATTTGGGAAGTTCATTTAGTAAGGTGTTAAAACGAAGACAATTATTTTCACTATTGATTATTGTGCCAGTTTTTTTCTTGCTTTCGACTCTTGTGCACAGTAACATTTAAAGTAAGGCACTTGAGACAGACTTCCCCTGCTCTCTTCTCATTATTCTGCTCAGAAGAACCACTGGGTGATTTCAGCTGCTGTACAGACCATTGCATCCACTGTGTCTAGGGACATGAGTGTGTCTGCAAAGCCGCTCTCACTCTGTCTGAAGGACGACACAACACTGAGAAGAAAAAATAGAGAAGTCTCTAACATATTTGGCTCTAAATAATTCAATATGCAACTTAAATTCAGGCTTAAAAATTAAGGGTTAAAAGTAAATTCAATCAATATGTATGTTTTTCCAAAGACGTGGCAAAATCCATTCAAAAGTAAAAAAAAAGGAAACCTTATCCAAATAAAAATTAGATGAACTTTCTTTTTAGTTCTGGTGACAAGTTTATTGATTGAGACAAGGAGAAAGAGTCAGAGCAAGCGGTGCGTAATATCGCAAGAAGATGGAGGTGGTGAAGAGCAAGAGGAGGGCTAGAGGACACGGGAAGTGATGTGGAGGAGTAGCGACCGACTGCGAGGGGATCTGCTGGAGCTGAATATGAATTATTTCCATGCTGACTCTTCCGAGAGAGTTCACACTCTTTCACTGATGTCTCCTCTCCCCGACATCGTCCCTGTTACCTCCCCTTCATTGCCTGGAGATGACAGGAGCCGGAGAGGGCGGAAAGGAGGTGATGGGAGGAGAGGACAGGAACGGAGAGGTGATGGAGAGACCGGGAGAAAGTGGGTGGGCGGGGAAAGGAAAGGAAGAGAGAACAAGAGATGAAAGGAGGGAAATGAAAGGGAGAGGTGAGAGGAATAAAGGTGAGGCCAGGACAAAACATGAAAAAAAAAAGAGGGGCGAAGAAAGGATTGGCTTAGGTGGGTGGCAGAAGAAAAGAGGTGAAGAAGAAATGGGACATGGAGGTATAATGAGAGGAAAAAGTTGTGAAGGGAGTAAAAAGGTTGTATACAGAAGATGAAAAAAGAGGCAGTGGAAGAAATTGGTTGTTGAGGAGAAAAAAATGTGATAGAAGAGGAGAGAAAAAAAAAGAAGAGGAAATGATGATGAAAAAAAGAAACGTCAATAGGGAAATACGAGAGGAAGGAGGACTAAAGGAGGAAAAGTGGAAACATATTATTATAATAATTTATTTATATAATTTTTTTATATAATTTAGACACATGAGGAAAATGATCTGAAAGAGGAGAAAAATGTTGTGGGCAGAAGAAAAGGAGATGGAGAGAAATGAGGAAATAGTTGTATTCAGAGAAAAATGGAGGACTACGGAAAATAGTTGCAGACGGTGATGAGAGGAAGAGAAAGGAGTAATCAGGAGGAGGAAGAAAGGAGAAAGGAGTTCTGTGCTGCTCTGCTGGGCTTACTCAGCCTGTCGCGGAAAGTCACAGATGCATGAGTGCTGCGTGTAAATAATTGAAGAAGGGGAGTTCCCCCCTATACACACACACACACACACACACACACACACACACACACTCACACTGTAGAAATCCCCTCTAAAGCTGCGTCGACGGAAAGTGTGGATGTTTGATCATGTTCCAGTTGGGTGACTGATGTGCAGGCAGCTACATGATAACAAATATATGAATTAAATACAGCAGGTCTCATTCATCATGATGTCACCGCTGCCTGACGTTTAATTGGTTGCTGCTGCAAAGGTCCTGACAATTGTGGTGTGTTGTGACGGCGAGTGGTGATGCTCATTAAAACATTATTTCACAGTTTGCTTTATCCTGGGCCGAGCGCCGACTCTCACTGTAATGTATTTTTTTATTGTAATTGCTTCGGATCAACTTGTTTTATTGGGCACAGTTTGGATTTCTTTCATCCTCCCCGGTTAGTTACCACGGAGGAGGCAGGAAGTCGATACGAATCAGACTCCACTTCCTGTAACTGCGCCAAAAAGGTTGTGCAGTTGTCACACCTCTTTGTTATGACGTGTTTGAGATTATTAATCCGGAGCATTATGGCCGTTGGAAGAATTTCAAAACTCCTTGGGTAGCAGGTGTTAATATATAGATCCATTTAGCTCTTTCTTGGTTTTCAAGTGCTGCTTTTTCGTGGCGACCGATCAAATGACCTGAATGGAACATAAACACCTAAAACAAATAGCCTGATATTCATTTATTAATATTCATCATTTGATAAGAATGTTTAAGCTCACTGTGACGACACTGTAATCATTACAACCTGCACATGATGTTCTGAATACATGGTGCATGAAGAGGTGTTTGTGGCGCAGGTGAGTAATAGCATGTAATCTTTTTGACGGCATCTCCTATCATTGTTTCTGTGTGTCGAATGGACAAACATGATCATATTCAAGTGTTCTTTGTTTTAGTCTTGAATGACTCACGATTCACAGCGATTCACACGACTTCACAGCCTGTGCTATGTATTTCAAACCCAGGATGAATGTTTCTTAGCAAAATCTTGTGTCTGGGCGAATACTAACACGGTGATTCTTCTACAGGTATTGATAATAGAATTTGTAAATCAATAATTTAGTCTGAAAAAAGAAGGGACATGCAAAGCTCAAGGTGACGCCTTGCTTGAAAATCTAAAAAACTAATTCTAAAATCTGATAAACTTGAGAAGCTCAAACCAGCTAGTTTTTGGCAAATTATTAAAAAAAAAGTAATGAGAGGTGCACATTTTGTAAAGGTTTTTGTTGAGTAAGACAAAGTTATAGCAACTTTAAATTTGTCTTTTTTTAATACGTTGGTGAATATAGCACCAAAATTGAATTTTATATTCACCCCTGTCTCAAAAATTAGTCTGAGCTCGTTCTAAAATTTGCCGCTCTGTTTTAAATGAGATTCTTCTTTACCCTCTAATTGCAAATTGTTAATGATATGCTGCAAACTTAGTTATACATGGTAAAACCTTCTTATTAATCCCAGGTCCCAGGCATCTGGCGCTGTGTGATTGTGCAATGCGCCTGTGAGTGTGTGTGGGTCCGTGCGTGCGGCTAACAGATGGCACAGTGTGCAATGATCTGCAATGTGATAATTATGGAGCATGCCGGGGAAAGTGGAGAGAGAGAGAGAGAAAAAAAGAAGGTGCTGATGAGTTTGAGACTCTGTGTGTGTGTGTGTGTGTGTGTGTGTGTGTGTGTGTGTGTGTGTGTGTGTGCGCGTGTGCGTGTGTGTGTGTGTGTGTGGGTTGTTGGGCAGGTGTAGATGTCAGCACAGAGGTGAGAGAGGAAATTGAGTTTCTTCTAATAAGTCGCTATTACTTCTACTCCATCAAGACTAAGGTGAGGCAGAAGAAAAACATTATTATCTGTCGGATAAAATTGTGTAAATGAACATTTTTTAAAAGAAGGCCTTCCTCTAGAGAATATATGCTGTACCGAAACTCCCCAAAGAGACAAAGGAGGAGAACACTTGAATCATCTTTTTTGCAGATGTAATGAGTTAAAGTACCAGTACTTCTCACGAGAGGTTTCCAGATCATGACTGAGGCTTGTGAACAGCAGTGACTCGCTTCTGAAATCTGAATTTTTTCCTCCAGAACGTAGAGCCCCATTGTGTCTGCTGGAGAGGCCCTGGGAGCCCAAACACTATCAATTCAAGTCCACCCTCAATTCATCTCTTTCACCCGCATGTTGCTTGTCTCGTTTATTTGCTGATGCTTTATCTCCGCTTTCTATCTGCTTCCCTTTAAGTCCAGGTATCTTCAGGTCACAGGGATGTCTTAACGTGCCACAATGTCGGCAAATAGCCTGCAGTCAGATTCTGATCCTCAGTACAGCTATTTAGTCCCTGACATTTTCCATTTAACTGACATTAAGTTGGAGAAATCAGTGTTTGTAGGTAAATCATCACACCGTGGACAGCTCCTGGTGCTGAAATGAAGTCTATTAGACTTCCATTCTCCATAATGACTTGATCAGTAAACGTCTCACACACATACATATCAGTTTTCTGTTTCATCGGACCAACAGTCTAAAACCCAAAGACACTCAGTTTACTGTAATATAAGGGAAAATTGTGTGTGTGCGTGTGTGTGTGTGTGTGTGTGTGTGTGTGTGTGTGTGTGTGTGTGTGTGTGTGTGTGTGGTACCCGTCTGCGTACGTAGGCGTATGCTTCCATTCATAACAAAGTCGACACAGCACTCAGCCAGGGTGAGTCCTGTGATTTCTTCATCCAGAGAGATGAGAAGGACGAGGAGTGACCCTGTGAGTCAAGACACACACACACACAATTTCCGGTGACTAGAGAATGAACGGTGAATAATGGCATTTAAGAACACAGGACAGACGACACGGATGAAATAATCTGCGTCAAAAAGGAGAGAAGTTTACAGAATTTCTCTGCTAATATAATCGTTGTTTCCCAAACTGTCTGTCGAGTGTGTTACTGCAGCTGTAACGCACCTGATCCAATTAAGAGCCACACATTTTCATAACGGCGTAATTGGATGAGGTGCGCAGGTCTGAAGTGGATGAGGAACTCCGCGGTGTTCCCAACACGCTGAGAGAGCGACTGTGACCGGACTCATATTGAAGCTTTGATTCGTCCCTTCTCTAACCAAGCTCTGAACTCTTTTGTTGTCATGTTGCAGCACTTTTTTCTTTTCACTCCTCTACCTGCTTCTCTGTGGGCTTCTTTTCTTTAGAAATTATTTGTTTACCCACAATTCCCCTGGGTAATTAGTGCTATGATAATAACCGGTGTTGGAAATAAACACACCCACTCACTAAGCAGCGCACACAAACAGACACGAATGGGAGCAAACTCCCACACACACACACACACACACACACACACACACACACACACACACACACACACACACACACACACACGCACATATATATACACGTTGGGATGAAGAAAACGACTTCCTTGAGCTTAGTCGCATTAAGTGATTCTACAAGTAGAGCAACTGCTCACCCACTTTTAAATGTGGTGGAATAAATCTGACGGATACTGTGCCGCCACATATTCATGAATAAGCTAAGGCCTTTTTTTTTTTTTTAAATGAAACATTTCTTTCGTAGATTTAACCAAAAATAAAATAAGAAACTGAGGCGGAGTCATGCTGTGTTGTCCTTCGTCAGGATTTATCCGTTCACTGTGATTCAGAAGTCAGTTACAACGAGCAGAGAGGACTTTGTTAGATGTCTTACTGAATAAGTGATTACTGAGCTTTCTTCAATCCACTCCTGTTGATCTCATTGTTAACAATCTTCAAAGGTATCGGAACGGTTGTAGGTAAGGCACACGCAGCCCTCGCTGACCTTGATTCCATATCCATTTGTGTAGCAGCATTTTGTTGAAGCGCACATCAGCTGCGACGTAGCAACCCGTAAAGCGTCTGTCCACCGCCTGCCAGCCAATCAGACCGTCAGTCTTAAGCTCATGGGCCTGAAAGAGGGAGATCTCGGGGTCACCAGCCTGAACTCTCTGCTCTCCTTCACAGTACCATGCCGCTCTTCCTGCTCCTTTAACGAGACCCTTTCCTGATCGCCTGTGGATTAAAGGCCTTTTTAAAATTACAATTATTGTTGTACTGTGAACGGGCTTCCACTAGCTCCTAGTGGCCAGCAGTCAAGCTTTGGTAGCACTGGGCAGCTGATTGCCAAGTCTATTACTGCAGCCTTGTGCTGTGCCAAGACTTAACTCTGCGTTTCCCTCTCTGTTCTTCAGTTGCTTATTCCTCAAGTCTTTACAGCCTCTGCTCACCTATAGTCCTAGTAATACATTTTATGGATAAACTGTATAATATCAAGCCTCAGTTACATTTGTTAGGCTTCGATAACGCCTTTTTTTAACTGATATATTGATATCTGAAATTTTTTACTCCCTAGTATCGACCTCTGCCCTCCAAAAATCCATATCGGTCGGGATCTGGTATCCATGACCTTGGACCTCCGAATTTTCTGAGAGCTCAGTGTGACATCCTAATTTCCCACCATTGTTTCACAGTTTCAACCTGACCAGGTGCAAACAGCCGGGGTAATTAAAAACAGCCGTGTGGGAGTGTACAGAAGCTTTAATGTGTGAGGGACAAAGTGCTGCCGGCATCGATTTAGTCTGTTGTGGAGCGTTGGAGGATATTTAATATGTTAATGGGCTCAGTGTGATTATGGCAATCTGAAAAACAGCACCTATTCAGCCTGTGTGTGTGTGTGTGTGTGTGTGTGTGTGTGTGTGTGTGTGTGTGTGCGTGCGTGCGCGCGCAACATACACGCAATTCAAAAGACATCCATGTGCATGCATGTGTGCAGTGTATTCACATCCACTGTATCTCTGCAGAGCACAGAGAAATGACAGAGCGAGAAAAAAGGAAGAGCGATGAGAGAAACAAAAGATAAGAGAAGGGAGAGATAGAGAGAATCCCCTGCTGTTTTTCCAATCAGGAGGCGTCGTCCTCCTCGCCTGGTGATTTATTCTCTCTTCTCTCCTTCATGTCCCAATTTCCAAGCCCACCGCCCCCCATCCCACCCTCCACGTCTTTCATTCATTCGTTCTCCCCGTCTTTTTCCTGTGGGCAGCTTGTGAACATAGCTGTTTCAGAATTGACGGCAGAAGCACATTCAGACGGGCGGTGTTGTTGAAATGACTCACCTGTAAAGGCTGTGAGGTTTTCATCCCAAGTAATTCTCGCAGTCCACTCTTTCTCCCCCGAATTCAGTTGGGAAATAATGCTGCTGCTTCAGACGAGGCGTCAAACATCTTTAATTTTAAAAGCAGCTTTAAATGATGTATGACCCCAACACTGACAATATTAACGGGTGTCTGGCACAGGTATATGCACACCAGCAAATCTGATCCTCCTTGACAAATGAATAATGAAACTGGGGTGCAGGTCATGACTAAATATATGTTTTATTAAGTCAATTCAATCCAGGGTTGAAAAATATTCAGCTCTGCCAATAACAGCTACGCTGCTAATACAAATCAGAGCCGTGGTTACCAAAAGGGAACATTTGATTTGTGGTAATGTGTTTGTTTGCGTCTCTGACATTGCCAATGAATGGGACATTCATTCATTATCACCTGTCTTGGTTTGCTGCCAACCGATCATTTAGTCACATTTCATATCCCGGCGAGCCCTCCTGCACACTCCCCCCGTCCATTCATCCCCCCGAGCCACAAGTGTGTGGTGGTGTGTGATCCCTCGCAGCTGCGTACTGGTGCCGCCCTGCCCCACCCTCATCAAGTGTGAGCACAAGATATAACACTGTATGTTAAATAACCAATGCAAGTGTTTGTTTGTGTGTGTGTGTGTGTGTATTTCTCTCTGTCTCGCTCTTGCAGACACACACACACACACACACTCACTGACCCCTCCCTTTCAGCGCTGGTTGGTTGCCACGGCTACAGTGTCGCCTCTCTTCCTCATGTTGCTATGAGACTCGGACCAACAGACCTGAGCTGAATGACAATGTGTCTGTGGCTCAGTGGCAGGAGGCCCAAAACAACCAATAAGAGGCGGTCTAGACAAACACTTCCCATTCCAGGGTCTGGGCACCTTGAGGGGGATTGTTTGGGTTGGCAGGGGCCTCCTCCGCCACTCGAGGGATAGTTTATTTAGACTGTTGCTTTTCATTTCCTCGGCATGTTACGTAATGCTTAATGATTGAGAGTTCAATTATGAAATCTGCGTTTGATGAAAAATATTTCCCCAAGACAGGAAGATACTTGTACTAGTGGAAATAAAAATAAAATAAAAATGATTATAACATTTCAATTAGAAATTAAAACGGGGGTTGTTACAGCGGCATTTATCAATCATTTTATGTGAACGATGGATCAATATGTATGTGTAATCCCCTCAGCCCTCCTCTTTTTTCTCATAGTTTTGGTTATCAGAATGTTTTCATGTAACAGTGGACTGATAATGGTTTAACTACCTTCCAAGTTAGAGACTAGCTAGTGAAGACACCTGAAGAGGAACTGATGAAGAGCAAACCAGAACTTAAAGAAGACTGAATATTGGACGGTGATTTGTAAGAGCCCCAGGCTGCAGTTAGAAACCACTGATCATTCCTGTAGTTTTATCAAAAGTATTTTCTATTCTTTGGATGAAAGGAGCAATTTTAAGATGTCACCTTTTTCAGTCTTTTCTGACATTTTATAAATAAATATAAAATAAATCCCTGAATGTATTCACTTCATATTAGAAAAACACTTGAAACTTCCCACTCGAGATTATATATCACTGACCTGAGCTTTTCAAAGCTTTAAGATGTAACTATTGCTTGAGAAATTGCAGAAAGTGTCTGGCTTCTTCTTGTCCGACCTCCCCAAAAACTGAATATTTTATGTCAGGTTGCCTTTTGTACTCGCTGTGACTCCAGGGAAACCAGGGAGAGAGGTACCCCCCCCCCCCCCCCCCCCCCCCCCCCCCCCCTCCCTGACAGAATAACACCTTGTTTCTGTGCTGCAATATGCTCAGCTGGAGGTGCCAGCACCTTTGTGAGAGAGTTTTGACACATAACAGCCAAGTAGCTGTGGGCGGGAGGGTGAGAGCTCCAGATTCAATCTGCCTTTTTTCTTTCTTTATTAGTTTAGTTTGTTATTCATGTGCACACCGGGGGAGTGTTGGGGGCGAATGATGGGTTAGAGCAATATATTATTTAGTCAGTGTCTGTGGCTGGTCAATATGGATTCATTATTTTTTATATCAGTGGTTAGACCAGAGAAACCCCACAGTTTTGTGCGAGATGAGGATATTTGAGAACAGGTTTAATGGGTGAATTTGAACGAACATGGATTTCTGAGGCCAATGCAAAATCAGTGTGTAGCTGGCAGTTTTAAAACACACATGTAAAGCACAATTTAATTTCTTCATGTCTGTCTGTCTCTCTCCTCAGGAACTGTTCACAGCCGAGTGTAAGTTCAAGGAGTCGGTGTTTGAGAACTACTATGTGATCTACAGCTCGATGCTCTACAGACAGAAGGAGTCGGGCCGGGCCTGGTTTCTAGGCCTTAACAAAGAAGGACAGGCCATGAAGGGCAACAGGGTCAAAAAGACCAAACCAGCTGCACACTTCCTGCCTAAACCTATAGAAGGTAACATACTGTACATTCTTTTATATACACAAACTAGTATGATTTTTATTTTTTATTTAAAAATTTTCCTTCCTTCCTCCCCTCCTTCAGTTGCGATGTACCGAGAGCCTTCACTGCACGATGTAGGGGAGGCGGTGCCTAAAGTCGCCGGGGGCCCGCCTTCCAAAAGCACGACCAGTGAACCGGTGATCATGAACGGCGGCAAACCAGTCAACAAACCCGACAAGGAGGAGACATAACCCCGCCTCCTTTTTTACCCTCCAAAAGACAGAGACTCGCCCCACTGCTGCGCTCTCAAAAAACGAATCTACGACAAAAGGTAACAAAAAAACAAACAACAGCTCAAGTTCTGACTGGACAGCAGTGGGGCCGCGAGACCCGCCTCACCTCTGTCCCTACTGGATGGATTGGGTGTTGTGGGGCGGGGCCAGAGGGACAGAGCACTGCGGCTGTTGGGAAGAGGAGGAAGAAGACGGGCCAGTGCCAGCCAGATATTTGAACTGGGACAGAGGCATGCCCTCATAGCAGAGATAAAATGACTTCTTAAAAAAACAAAAACAAAAAAAACATGAGAAAAGAAATTTAAAAAGAGATCCGTCTTCACCGGTATTTTTTCTGTGACAATCTGTAAGAATTAGGCCTCTTTTTCCTCCCCTGACCATTCTGTTTTCTGTTGCCAGGTGTGATTGCTCACCAGTTGCCACTCACAGACACACAACTCCCACACAGAATCAACCACATGGATTCGATATAAAAAGCAGATTAAAAGCAACAGCAAACATCTGGCGGAGTGAACACCTAATACGGTGATTCAGAGGAAAGCTTAGTCATCGATCAATTAAGACCTGGCACAGGAAATTCTGTACTCGGCTTTCAATGAAGTGTACTTGAAAGTGGCACTTTGCATTACGTACAAAGCAAACACTCTTAGTTTTTCATCACTTGCGGTATATGACGAGAGAGTTCTTATTCAAGACCACGTAGCTTGAAGCATGTTTGCCTTTGCAGTGTTCTTTTATTATCTATTTGTTAGGTGGTTTATTACACTGCACACACAAAGCACTAGTGATTACCCAGCTACATTGTTGTACAGACAAAAAATAGATTTCAGTTTCTACCTCTCTGATTCTTTTGTCTTTGTCTCCCTATATGAATGCTATGATTCCCATGATTGCTGACACAAGTGTAGCTCTGGAGAAGAGGGGATCAGCCCACATGTCAAATTCCCTGTTCGCTGTAGCAGCATGGAGGAGGCAGGTTAGTGTCCGAGCAGCGTGGTAGCAGTCAGTGTTTACATGGAGTAGCAGATATTATAGGGCGGTGTTTATCGTGGGAAGGGGTCAAACCATAAGAAGGATCAGAATATGTTGATGATTGCTGTTCCCTTCTCCAAGTACTTGAAATTAAAGGTGGGAATGAGGGTAATAGTTAACAGGGTAAAAGGTTATAAAGTCACTATGTGTTGATAATTGCCAAAAAGGCACATGGTAGATGCATGAATCCAGCACTGGAGGTCTTCACTGGTCCTCTTAGGCTGCGTCCACTCTCTAACTTATTTCATTCTAAAACGGCAATTTATTTCCTGGGAACCAAGGCCCAGTCTAATCAGGTGGGGTGCAGCCTTGTTTTATTGCCGCAGGTCTCGGGCAGTGGTGGAAGAAGTATTCAGATCCTTTACTAATGTAAAGCACCAATGCTCTTCCAAGGGATCACAAGATGAATCTGAGAGGTCAGAACATGATTAAGAACGGAGGAGAGAAGAAATCGTGACCTTGCTGGGCCTCAGATAGTATTTAAATAAGTCACCTTTTGAGAAAATCACTCTTTGGGGCACCATGAGTCAACAGTGCCTAGACATCATAAAGAATTCTTTAACCAGCTGGTCATGTTTTATTCAATGCAACATCTTAATCTGTCAGATGAATATGTTGGATTCAAAAGTATAACATTTTCTCTGGAAGTAAAAGTAGAAAGTAGCAGAAAAAGTACAAGTGCCTCAAAATGTCCTTCAGTTCAATACTTGAGGAAACGTAAGTTGTTATTTTCCACCACTGTCTCTGTGTCAATTTGTCTGATACTCGAGTGGATCCAAGCAAACTTGTTATCAGCAAGTGATCAAAAGGAAAGTCATGAAAAGTAAAGTAGGTGAAACATGTGTTTGGCATGTGAGACTGACACGTAGCAAAGTGGTCCATCCAGCATTTGGGATTGGACCTAATTGGAACGGGTCTGACTGTTCATGGGCCCCTCTCAGATCCGGTCTTTTTAAAAAAAATAAGTATTGATTTAAATAAATTCATGCACGTCATAGCTTGACTGCAGGAACATGGACGATGATTTGAATAATCCTGTAGTCACATAAAAAAGTCTTCAAATAGTGGCTTTAAAAATGCCTGCACCATCAAATAGGTTGGGGCTAATTAAGAAGTATTGGAAATATGATTTCTGTATAAACCTGTGAAGAAAGAAATAATCAATCAAATACTAATAGCACTCATTGATTACAGCGTTCCATAAAAGCTGTCATCAAATCAGAAAGGTGAAGCTGCAAGGCAGAAAATCGAATCAAATAGATTCTCGTGCTTTGTCCTCTCACTGTGACTGTCGACATGGCTCCTGTCTGTTCTGGACTTTTCTGTTTACTCCGCCTCCTCTCACATCAAGTGTAGACGGCAATTAACTCCTCAGAAAGTTACACGAGTGAGTCGATTGTATCAACGAGATATTAGTACTGTGATGCCACCCTTCATACTACTGTCAGTGACAATGAGGCAGACACACACTGATGAATATATTCAGTGTGAAACAGAGTGTTTCCGTAATACACACAGAAGCTACCAGAACTACAAAGAAACAAGACAAAGCAGCCAACCCTCGACAAAAATCATGGCCGTGCGATCAATGCTCACAATTTTTCCGACATCAAACAAGCACCAGCCCAAGTCAGCTGGCGCCGCAGCAACGGGTATCGTACGTGTGTGCGTGTGTGAAGCCACTATTAACGTGTTGAATGTCGTCCCGCTGCGAGGATTACACTCCGTAACTGAAGAGACTGTGAAAATACTAGACAGCTCGCAGTGTTTCTAATTGGCATTTCGCACATTGTTCCTTTATATCACACCACATTTTTTCCCTCCTCTCCTCTGATCTCATTAGCTCTTACTTGCCTTTGTCCTAGAATATGTGTAGCTGACCTTTTTTTTTTATTCATTACATAAACATGTCCAGTCCACTGTGTTCATGCTGGTGTCATCTCTGGGCCTTGACGTTTGAAAGAAAACATTTAGATTCAAGTGAGATCAGAGTTTAGCGTTGAACATTTCTTTGGTCACCCAACTGTAATCTTGAAAATAAAAGTCTGCGAGTACACGTGAAGTGTGTTGCAGCCGTTGGTCCGTCAGAAAGTGATATATATTTGCTGGGCAGTACAAGATGGACCAGCCAAGCTCAAGATGTGAAATCCTGGGCAGCTGTAGATTTGTGCTTAATGTTCAGCAACACAAGATTTCCAAAGTGTCCCAAGTCGATTGGCTTCAGCTCTGGCAGGTAGCATGCTACTTTAAAAGCAGTGTGATGATGGTGCTTTTTTTCCTCTTTAGCAGAGCCTTCCCAAGGAGCCACTTTAATGACAGTACGGAGGAGCATGTTTTTGTTCTTGCCGGACACAGTCAGTGACATGACTCCAGGACAGCTACTGCTTTTCACTGAGTGATTATCAGGCAGCTAATTTGTCCTACACTGCTGGCAGACAAATAGGAAATAGCAAATCCTCCTCAGTTTGGAGAGACCCAGGTTATTTGGCTCAAAGAGGGGCTGTGAAAGCAGCTTTTGAAGATCTGTGGTGTATGCACACGAAATAATGACGGTCGAGGCCAGAGAAAAATGGCCCGGTTTCCTGGCGACTGACCAAAGACTCCGCTACAATAGCGTTCCCAGGCTTGTAATCACAGTTCCTGGTTCAAACGACAAAGGCACAATTACTGTCAACGTCTCCTGGGAGATTTCTCCCCATCGGTGGTTAGCCAGGTACCAAGGCTACCATTACGAGATGTCTAGCGGCGGGCGCTGCGGCGGGGAAGAGAGCGGCTGATTTAATTAGAAGTGAGCAATCATGACGTCCTGGGTCACTTTTTAATTTCCACATACAAGTGCCCCTCATGTTTTCATGGCAGGTACACATGTAGCCATCTTACTTTGTCTTGCATGAGCTGTAGCACTGAAATCACCAGGCACAAAATGTATCCGACCTAGTAGGACATAAAACAAACAGCCGTACAGGCGCACTTTGGAGACACTGTACTCATGATGTAGCTTCGTCTCCCTCAGGTTTCCTTTGACGCTTCTTTCTCTCCCCGGTTCCACTTTATTCCTTTTACAAAAGACTACCTTATCACACCAGGACCTGAGAGAAGACTGTAAAGACTCCTCCCAGCTGTTTTTTTTTCTGAATACTCTCACCCCCTCACCCCTCATCCTATTTTACTTTTCAGTTATCCTTTGATCCCAATCTTCTGTTCACTGTAACTATGCTAGCTTTCGCTCGATGCTCGTTTTGTAATCATGCAGCCAGAGAACTTATTCCCACCTCCTCTTTTTCTGTCCTACAACCCCCACCTCTTCCTCCTCTTCCTCCTGCTCCTCCTCCTCCTCCTCTCTCTGTTTGGACTGTTCCCCACTTGTTGCATGTTTTTAAAAGAAGAAAGATGACGAGGGGGGCAGCAATGCATGTGGTTATGTAGGAAATGTGTTGTCGGAACAAAACAAACATTTACAGCACAGCACCAGTGAAACTTTGCCTCTGGCTCATTCCTGTCACTGGTTTGCAGTCCCACAGGTGCTGCAGTGACCTTTGATATTCATGTCATTTACACTTTTAAAACCATTTGCCTCCCTGTGGCAAAGAAAACAACTTATGGTTTTTAAAACATAATCCATCATTGCGGTAATGGAGCAAGGGAAGAATGGATCAAAAATGACTTCATACCACTAACATTGTTACACTAATGCATGTCTTATGTGGAATAATGGGGAATCGGAGCATCAGTACTTGACTCCAGTGCCTAAGAGAAGGGAAACAATAATAATAAATGAAAACACAGGAACGAGTAATTGCTTGATTGTCTTTGCTTCTTCATTTAACAATGATGGATTAGAGTTTAAGAAGTTAATCTAAGTGCAGGGTGATTCATAAAAACATGGTGGAAACTGGCCTGAAACCAGATTAGTCATAATACA
Source organism: Scophthalmus maximus (assembly GCF_022379125.1). Lineage (NCBI taxonomy): Eukaryota > Metazoa > Chordata > Actinopteri > Pleuronectiformes > Scophthalmidae > Scophthalmus > Scophthalmus maximus. Next base: position 26,762,660 of record NC_061515.1, on the reverse strand, counting down.
TATAACAGTCTTGAAAATTTGAACCCACCGAATGGTTTGTAGTTTTCTTTTTGACTTTTAGAGTTCGAAAAACTGGCATCAGCTATTGGTGCAAAGTAACAATAATTATGTTTAGGTTTTCTTCCTTGTTCACTAAGCGGAGTGCTGCTGATGCACCAGTGGCTTTGATGTAAAGGTCTTTCATGATCAAGACCGAAAACAGGTTTTCTCTTCTTTGTTTTATCTGATTCTGCATTTTTCAAACCTTTTCAATTCACTAAAATGATTGTAAACCATCCAGTGTAGTTTGTTTTTCAACATTCTTCCCTCATTAAACGTGAAGAGTCGAAAACATCGAGGCAGTGTGATGTTTCCTGGAACAAGTCTGGAAAAGACAGAAAACAACTAACAAGCTTGTGCATTTTATTACTGCATATGTTTGGATTGAAAGTGAATCTTTGAGTTGCTGAATAAAAGTGTGTGTACTGTAGATTAAATTAGCATATGACGAGTGTAAATATGAAGGTCACTTTGAATAAATTCACAGCATGCTTTTGCAAGTGCAAACCATGCCAGATATGAGCCACAAGGAAATGTGAGCGGTGCTAACTTTAAAGGAAATCTTTGTCTGACCATAAATGTACAGTTACCTTTACATACATATTATGCAAACTGTTTGTCTGCACTCTACAGTTTGTGTCCAATCCATTGCATACACACAGAAAATAAAGATATTGAATAAAGCATTTGTAGAAAGGAAGCATGACTGGTCTCTTGCTTTTTCTTTTTTTTTTTTACAAACAATCAATGGAATCACTGTTTTCTTTTGTCATCCTTTGAACATAATCACTCTCTCTTTCAGGTATACAACGCCCCCCTACCAGCATCTCTTACACGCACTCACCTGATGGTCCCTTCAATGACGTCCATTCATCCTCGGTGTTGACCACAGGGCAGACTGTAGTATCAGCCAGTTCAGCAGCAGCAAAGATGCAGTAAGTGACTGACTGTGCTCAGGAAGTGGACAGCGAATTATTCGGCTGCTTGTGCAGAAATTGAATTGTTCTCTAGAAGTATTTCATCCCCAGCAACTCCCTCTATTTTTACCCCGTTCGCACCAAATTACATCTTTGTTGTGCTGCAAGCACCAAACACATTTATAATTAATCAAATAACTACAAAAGTAATTGCCACCCAATAAACTGAGGGCCTTGGAGAGGGTAGAGTCACAGAGACAGAGAAATACCAGCACTCAGTTTCCACAGGGAAGAATATGATGGAAGCACCAGTGAACAGCTGCTCTGTCGTGTGGAAAGTGCTGGATCAGATATGCAGAGAAAGGTTGATAGGCAGGAAGAAACTCATGACAAATGCCGCGTCGCCTGGCCTCCTTCATATGATAGATGAACCAGCAAATACTGTAATTAGGTGAAGGTAATTAAAATGTGCATATGTAAATTTAATGTAAATGAGGTGTACTTTGAAGGGAAACATGGTGTTTAATTAGCGGGAAGGGGGTTTAGGAAGTAGTGACTAACTTATAACTTTTAATTATATCCAGTGACATGCTGCACGCTTCCCCTCTCATTCAAACTGAATATCTTTCCAAAGCTGCCTTTCTTGGGAAAGTATTAAGATTTAAGAATTTGTCATAATTTACGAGTTGAATCTCCCGTCACTTGCTTGTCAACTTAGGTAATTCTTTCCACCAAGTTCTGTTGCCATGCGCACGCTGACATCCAGACTTTGTCGTGTCTGTCCCGGTGAGATCAGATGCCTCCTGCATAAATTTAGCTTTCATACTCATTATACTGCACTTCACCACTCTGAAAAAAAACCTCCAACTAACATACTTAAATATGCACAAAGTGATGTTCTGCTCATCCGTGTTCATGTATCTGATATATGCTGTATATGTAGGCCTTATTGTGGAGCTATCATCCATGCATTCTCTCAAAGCAATGTAATTGATCATGGATGAAGTCGGTGTCAGGGTTGTCATCTGTGTAGTACTTAGATCTGTGTATTCTGATAGTATGTGTTTTACAAAAGTTTTTAGGTAAAACACTGAAAAGCCTGTCTGTCTTGCAGTGTAGAGAAGACTTAAAAACTTTATACTAATTTAAAGTTAAGATAATTGAAAATATAATGTTGGTAGGCCAGTCAAACATTTTGTAGGTTGATAGACTTGTGACCTCAGTATTTTAATTTTTTAATTTAATTTAATTTTATAAATGTATATATGTGTGTGTGTGTGTGTGTGTGTGTGTGTGTGTGTGTATATATATATATACACACACACACACACACACACACACACACACACACACACACATATATATACATATATAAAATTAAATTAAAAAATATTATCATTCAGCACTGTTTGGCACATTATGCACAAAGGAAAATGGCGGAGCACTTATCTCTTATTTAAAAAGCAGTCAATTATGGCTGACAAGTAAAATGTAATTTGTTATCCTGTCGCACAAAATGTTTCGATTTCCAGCCTTTTTGATTAATTTCATTAAAACAGCATCGAGTTGGGATTGTTGTTCCCTTATCTTCCACAAATTCACACACACACTGCTAAAGCAATGTGTTTGAGGTGGCATTCAGGGCTCAGTTCGAGAGGCGGTTTCTATCTTGCTCATTATCATCAAAGAAAACAGGCGCTCCAGTGCGCGCGCACGCACACACACACACACACACACACACACAAATGCACGCTTCATAGATGGTTTTCATAGTCATTAATGGTTTCACAAACCCACATGTGATCCTTTAACTGAAGCCGAAACATGAAAATCTGCAAAAAAAAGAAGAGGTTTTTCACACAGCGATAGCATTATGTAAGGCAGTCTGCATTTTCGTTATATCTCCATGGCAACCAGGTTGCTGTCCATCTCGCTGAGAGGGTAAGATCAAAACCCCTACACTTTTGTAATTACTGCTCCTACCCCCCTCACAATCTTTTTTTGATATTACCAATATTTCTACTCTGCTCTGAAAAAGGATCTAGATTATCATCTGTCAATAAAGCTCTGACCATTAAAATTAAAGACCTAATTTGCTGATGTGTATTCATCTGGAATAAATAAATCTCCAACCAAAACCACCATGGCCTAAAAAGTATGGATGAAGGTCAGAGGTCAGACACACGTCACACTGTCACTCTTCTTCATCGCTTTTCCCTGCTCGCCATTCCCCAAAAAAAGAAAGAAAGGGTGGGGGTCTCTCTATCTTTTCTTCTCCTCCTCTGTCATCGTTACCCTCCCATCCATTCATCACTGCCCCCTTCTTCTTCTTCTCCTTCTACTTCTCCCTCTCAACAACGACAGGAGAAGGAGGATGAAGAAACATGAGGGCTGGAGGAGAGAAAGGAATAATTTGTCTCTCAGGTGATAAGTGACGTTTGATGGACACACACTCACACAAAAACACACACACACACACACACACACACACACACACACACACACACACACACACACAGAACAAGTGGGGCCGAGCAGCATCCAGTCAAGCCAACACTCAGCCTGAATACTGATTAACCAATCAGAGCCCATTTCTGCCCAGCCCCATAGATACTCGTTGGCTGTCATGGCAACCAAGAAAGCATCATAGCTGAAAGGAGACTGAAGAATTGCCTCTCATTTCCTTTTCTCTCTCTCTCTCTCTCTCTCTCTCTCTCTCTCTGTGTGTGTGTGTGTGTGTGTGTGTGTGTGTGTGTCCGTGTGTCCGTGTGTGTCCGTGTGTCCGTGTGTGTCCGTGTGTCCGTGTGTGTCCGTCCGTCCAGTGCGGAGAGAGGAATGAAAAGGAAAGAAAAGGTAGATAGATAATATTTGAATTGAATACCACACTGGTTGCTGCAACTTCTGGTTCATTTTCAGGTCATTCATTTCCTGCTTCTTGTCACTAACTTTTCCTGTTGTTTCAGTTCCTTGTTCCTGGTCACTTGACACTCGCACACCTGTACCTCATATAATCACTCCAGATTGTCATCGTTGCCTCCATGTACACCGTGAACCCTCCCAGTCGTCTTGCTGTTTGGATCTTTCTCCTGCTCCTCGACCGTGTTTGATTGCCCTATCTGTGTATTGAATCTTGGACTGTGAGTTGAGGCATTTTTTTTATCTATGCCTTTCTCTCCTGTGTGTTACCTGTCCCAGTTGCTACGGAAAGGACTTTGAAATTACCTTGTACTGTGACATTTTCGCTACGTTCGAGGATGTCTCCAGTATTTTTTTGCACATCACAGAACAGCTTCACGTCATTGCACAAACGGTATATGTATTTACTCATCCGATCCTCAAGATTTGGGTTTTTCCACGCATCCTAAACATGCTGTCGCTCTGGGGTGTGCACACACACACACACACACACACACACACACAAACACACACACACACACGCCCACAAAGCAATGAGTGATAGGGTAGTTTTCACACAATCATGTCCACTTCAAACTGCTCTGTTACATATCGTCTCTGTGGAGCAGCGTCTATGAAATACTTTTGTCTCAAAGTAATGGTAGACTTAGGCAAACACACTGTAGTCATGTGCTGATGATACACAGTAATTCTCATGTCATTTTACTATTTTTACCTTAATCACTAAATTCAAAGATATGCTTTAATACGAGTTATGCCGCGTTTAACCATGGGCTGCAATATAATTAAAGACGTGTCCTTTTAACCTTTGAATTACTGTAGCAAGAGGAAATGTTCCTTTTAAGGACTGATCTGAGAGAGAGAGAGCGTGTGCACTGGCTTTGTGTTCAAATGTCTTTTGAGTAAGTGATATTGCTCTTATTACGGAGGAAAGAGAAAAGGAGGAGTAGGTTATTATTACATGGTTTAAGGGCACCTCAGCAGGTTTAATATTGAGGGTAAAAAGAAGCCTTCAGTGTCAGAATTCATAAATATTGCATTTCGTATGAATATGATTTCCCTGGCCGGCTCCCATCTGACAAACACGCGGCCAATATCCTGTTATAATTTTGGACAGTCCAGTCGTCCATTATCGAGCCGCCTCATCAGCGCTTAACTCACTAGTGAGAGGCTGAACACACATTCTAGTCAGAGGGCTGAGGTTTGTGTGGAGTGCATTTCAGTATTTCTAACATCTGGAACATGTGTATATTCATGTTGTGATCCAAGGTCTGAGGGGGCCTATACTTTGATTTTCTTCTTGTAAAAAATGAATATTTTCCACTATTGCACAGCCAAAGGAATTTTTATAAGACAAATATTTTTGGCAGATCAGGCAGTGGACTTAGTAGGTAAAGCAAAGCATTTACTCTGGAATAAAGGTTCTGAAGCCTTTGCAGATCATTGGGACTTAAGAAGTGTGAGTTTCTAAAGGCAGGAATATGTACAGATTCTGAACACGATGCCTCGAGTTGCAACTGCAAATCTGGGTTGATGTTAGTCGGGAGCTTTTGTGAAGAACTGGAGTTAAAGTTAACAGCGAAATGTCCAGGAACAGTTTGTGTTTTATTGTAACTAGAGCACAGATGGGTGTGAATGGAAAAGAAGAATAAGCAGGAGCTGGGAGAAAGAAGCAACTATGTTTGAGAACCACCCCACTATGCCAGGTTGGAGTGGTATAGAGAGTGGCTGTGAAGTCACAGCTCCACAGGTGGACAAAAAGCACTTCCTTTGGAAAGTTTTATTTCCGTCTGCCTCTTTGCAGGTACGGGAGTGTAAAAATGGTCTGGAGCAGAGAGAGAGAGAGAGAGAGGGAGAGCTAGACGTAGAGATCAAGGCACCGTGGCACAAAGCGCACAAGTGTTCTTCTTTGCTTTTAGGCAGTGGTAGGTGTGCAGGTTTGGTGACCTTGGCAACTGGCAATGGAGTGGAACATTTGATTGGTGAGACTACATGTGAGCGTGTGTGTGTGTCACATGTAGGGGAGGGCAAGTGGAAAAATCGATCCATTCTTTACTTACATCAAGAAAAGGCAGGTTCTTTTTTTCTGTGTCCTCCTTTTTGGAGCAGCGGGCTTCCTCACACAATAAACAAGAAGCTTTTGAGCCTGATGAGTCAGACAGTTTTGTGTGTTGGGAAAAGCTTTCGCGCCATTTCACCCGCGAGTGCTGCTGCCACTCGGCCATTTTGGCTATTTCAACCATTTCTGCATTAGCAGCAGGTTATTGCCCAGGCGTGCTTTGGCAGCTGTTGTAACAATTACTCTAAATGGTTAGGGTGGGAAAGAAGACTTAAATGGAGTTAACCTACTCTGGTTGACAACCACACCTTACATCATAACACTATACTTTATTATTCAAATATAACTGCCAGTGATGGCTGTTTTCCAGCCATTTGGCCAAAAGTGTGTTGACATTTCTCTGACATTTCACAGAGGGGGGCGATATCACAGCCCTTCCGAAATACACGATTTTTCATATGGACGTTTCTTCCACTTGGCTGGAGCAGAAATGCAAAATTCATTATGCTGACAAGCTCACAGCAATGCTAATGTTTAGAGTGGGTCACCATATTAGTTTTGCATGCCAGCGTGCTAACATGTGCACTACGAGGCAGATGGGAATATTATTTAGTTTTGCGGCTATTCGGTCAAAGCCTTGAGAGAAATGTGCAGATGCTTTGGTATTTGTATTTTATCCCTATAGGATAATGTAGCCCTACAGCGAGTTTCTGCAATTTATCCCATATCATAATTAATGTCTGCTGTACAAAGTAAACTAATGCTTATTCCCAGGGTGCAATGTAGAGCAAGTTTCTTTCTTAAAATGACCTTTCTGTGTTGACTACATTGGACTAGACGTAGAGGAATAATGATGACATACCGACTTATTTAATTGCCCAAAATAGGAAAAATGCTGCAGTATTTCAGTCAAATATTTAACAAGCCCAAACAAACAAACCCAGCCCTGTTTCCTCCCACGTCCCTCTCTCTGTCGATCTGGCTCCCAGTCTGTCCCCCCCCCCCCCCCGTCTGTCTGTCAATAGAGGAGAGGGTGGCATTTCAAGCCTGCAGACAGCATCTCCCATCAGGCCTCAAGACTGACGGTGGAACCCTTGTGCATGCGTATGAATACAAGTGCGCTAATAAGCTATTCTTTGCTCGTCCTTTAATGTGTCCATCAATCCATTTGACCATCTAAACTGAATAAATATCTTTAGAGCAGCCGGCGGCTTGAGATGCAAGACAATGTGACACTCGATGACTGAAAGGCTCGATGGCTCCGTCTGCTGATGTCGATGTCGATGAGCTGTTTGTTTATCCAGCACTTTGTTACCATTCAAGAAATATGCACACACACTTTATCAGATTGCCATGAACACTGGTTTGGATGTCCATAATCTAGTGGGTGATTCCATATTTGCCCTTTTTGTGCAGTGTATTGTACAAACCGACGTCCTGAACTTGTTAAGGAGACAGAATTGAGACAATTTATATTTTTATTCAATAAATTGATGATAATTAAACCTTGAAAACATATTTAACTGTTCCAATGGGAACCTTATGACACTAAACCCAATAAAATGACAGATAATCAGGCCCAATGCTAATTCATTTTTCCCCTGATTCATCTGATTTGTCTCTTGGATCATTTCATTTTTGATTTCCTGACACTTTGTGATCAGATCCCTCTTTGCCTCCTCTCAGATGAAGGCTCCAGTGAGGCCTGACCTTGTAGACACAGTGAACTGTAGCCAACGGCATAATTACACACAACTTCCAGTCAGGACTTTGCTGTTATGTCTCCCAGCAGCACATTGATGGGCAGCCGTGCTGCACCGTGGAAGCTGTGGAGCTACAGGACACCATTCTCAGCCGAACATCATTCAGTCAGAGACTGGTGGCAGCTCAGCTGGAACTGTCGACATGTTGTCTGTCCCGCGTGTTGAACACTCACTCGTGTCCTGATCCTCTCCGAGCATTGACTTTCTCTCACAAAAAGAACTAATGGGGCAGATGCTGTTAAAGTTGAAACCTTGAATGTGGTTTTACTCTGATGAGAAACATGATGAAGTGGTTTGAATTTTTGAAGTAAAAATGTTTTTTGTTGTTGTTGTTTTTTGTTATTCTTCGTAACTGTGTCTAGGTTTTCCGTCCAAATCCACCAGCGTCACTTGTGTTGTATTTACACAATGCGTTTTGGTTGAATCAGTCAAGGTTTCACTGGTTCTTCCAAGTGACAGAGAAGCAGCGGAGACAGCTGAGACACCCATGTGTCAGAGAAGCCGGGGGTGTGTGACTTGCTTAAAATTCTAAATGGGGGAAACTACAGAGCAAAGCTGTCAAGATGTGGATATGCGGGGGAGAGGAGCAGAGACGAGCCTGAAAAGAAAGAGGTAAACCTTCTGCAACATCAGAAAATCAAACTGGGGCTGAAGTGAGTTCACCTGCCCGAGTTTTTGAAAGTAGAAAGCAGCTAAAGGTCAAGACACAGAAGATGGAGATATTGGTGAAGAACTTCTTCAAGACCTGACCCTCTTGTTATGAATTTTCTGTTAATCTTCCCCATTGCATCGTTGTTTTTTTCTGACCTCCATTTATTCTTGAGTCAACCTTTCATATTTTGTCTTTGTCTCACTGCATCCTCTGTGTCATCACTCATCATTTCAGCTGTCAGCAACCGCGAGACGTGAGTTTACCCGGATCCTGGCTTTCCGTCTTCATGTTGTCTTGTCAGCTTTAACTCTCAAGAGGTCAGTGATCTGGTTATAAATTCTATGTTAATCATTTCAAGCACTCGTTCACCAGTCATTTCTGTTGACTGTTCACTCAAGCTGCCTGGAATGGCTTCGGGCTAACCAGGCTTTGTAACATTCAAAAGGATTTTACCGACTGGATTCAACATACAGTTTCTTAAATGTTTTTGAAGAACTGAAGAAAAACACGCACCTAGTGAGGTGAGGAATACTTCAAAGACAGGAGGGGAAAAGCTACATAACAATAACTCTGATCCAATCTTTTTTTCAAATCTTAAAGATCAATGTTTCACGGCACTGCCATCCGGCTGTCATCTGGCTGACATTTAAAGTCTCCACATAATTATCAACAGCTACCAAAACTGTTTTCATAGGGAGAGTATTCATTTCCAGCAAAGGCCTTTTTCTTGTCCAAGAAGCAACATACAAGTATATAATAAAACTTTTATTGTATTCAATGCAATAATGGGTGTCTTTGTTCCAGTTCAGTTCAGTTCATCTCAAAAATTAATCAACTGGTCACAATAATTAAAAACTCTAACCAGGACAAAACCCTTTAAAAGTTGAAAGTTTTAGCTTGAATGAGGTGAATATTACTGTACTCACAGCTGAGAGCAGTTTTCACACCTTGCTCTGCGTCTGGGCAAAACGCTCAGACTCCGATACGATCTGCTGGCCTAATCATCCTCGTTAAAATCCCCAAAATGCAAATGCCCAATTAGGCTAATGCTGCACATCTATCCTCAAGACTCCTATTAAAGCAGACTATGAACAAAGGAGGTGGAGATCTCGGACACAATGCGATGTTTTTACGAATTGTGGCCTTGAAGGAGGAGAAGTGTGAAGTTGTGTCAGTATGTGTTGTGTTGCGAGCATGTTGAGGTGGTTCTGCATTGAGCTCGTGTGCTCGTGTGGAAAGACGCAACAAGAATTTATCCGTTTGATAAGATTCTCTCTAACACACCTGCTGCCAGAAAATGCCATTAAATGTCAGCAGTCTGTTCCTGGCTGACTACACACACACATGCACACACACACACACACACACACACACACACAACCAGACAGGTAATGTTTTTTTTTTACTCCGTCCAACCTTAAAAACACTTTTGGAAGGTCGTACAAAAGGAGACGAGTTTGGTTTTCTTTTTAACTGTTGAAGCTAAACCCTCCTAAGGTTGCCAACATTTCTTTCTTTTCTAGTGAAAATGCCAAACCTGTGACCTCTGAGGTCGTTGGCAGGAAGCCCTGGCTGACACGTCTGCAGCTACGAGCCCCGAGGCCGGTGGAAGTGCAAATGTGGTTGTTGGCGGCAGCTGGATCGGTTTCTCAGATATTAGAGGAGGTTCGCTGCACCAGAGCACTGACACACAGGACACTCATGGGCCTGAGACACCTGACATTTTAGAAACTGTTATTGGTGTATCCGTGTAAATTAGTATTTGAATTTTACTGATTTAACTGTCATATATTTTGGATGAAAACTTTGAGAGAGTAAAAACTTAAAACAAAAAAGAGCGAGGGGAAAAAAAGGATGAATTAGTTGTCAAATTTATGCTGCTGGCAGATTAGCAGGAAGTGAACATGTCCAAGCCCGTCAAAGACTCTCCAGACCACTGACACAGGCAGAATGAACTGATACCAGGTCAGCAGTGCAAAGCTATTTCAGTTGGGGGGGGGGGGGGGGGGGGGGGGGGGGGGGGGGGGAGTGACATGAGGGGCATTGGGAATACTGGGAGAAATGTCTTGAGCAGTCAGAAACCATTTTCATGTCACAGAACAACGCACTGACAAACACCTCTATCCATTTAAATATACAGTATCACACACAGATGCATAAAAAGGATGAAGGATGGAGAGAAAAGGAAAAAGGAAAAAAGAAGATTCAGACTGTCAGTCTGTTCAAGCCCAACAGTCAGGACTCTCTGGTGTGTTATCCACACAAATGAGCCTGAAGAGATGACTCTCTGGACAAACAAATAGGTATTCACACAGGCACACACACACACACTCACACGTCCACGAACAGCGGGAAACGGGCAGAAAGAATTGTTTTTTCGTGACAGAAATGAAAGCAGACAGAAAAAATCTCTGCAGGAAAGAGAGGCCACTGTGATGCTGCACTTGGCCCTGTATCACTAACTCCTCTGTGCTAACAACTTCTTTCAGCGTCCAACAAAAGGGGGGAACATCTGTCATTGTTGACATCTGAAGGCTATTTACTTGATGTCAGAGCAGAAGTTTACCGCTTTGATCGCAGGTCCTACGGATCTAAAGCCGGAATGAATAGACTGAAAAGTGTGATGGAGGAAAGACGGTGGGTAAAGTGACACTGTTACTCCCCCTAGTGGTTCATCTCTGGCATTGTTCAGTCTGTACTGCAAAAAAAATCGAATCACTTCGGTGGCAAATACATATGTAGTTATTCTCTCTGTGATAGAGCAGTACTGTGTCACATTTCATGTAGTGATGTTTTTGAAACCAACACTTTAATAGGATTGTTTTATCCCAATTCAATTATTCATATGTTTCAGGGAATCCCATATAAATATAATGAAACTGTTTATTATTTGTAAGTAATGTTCGGATGAGCTAATGTGTAATCACCTGATAATCTGTAGTGCCTGGTATCCGGTCACAAGACGAGGTCTGACAAAATAACCCTGATGATGTCATAATGATGTCATCAACATTATCTCAGGTTTGGATAACAAATGTTTTAACAGAAAGCCTGTGTTGAAAAGAGGAAGTAATACATGCAAGTGTGAATGTCAACTCAAAATAAGCTTGTAAGACTGTTGCATTATGGGACATGTAGGCTCTAGTGTTGTCTGTAGAGGTAAAGACCCACTCTAGGGTTTGAAGGTCTGGATATTTCAACCTCTGCTGCTTCATTACAGATTCTTCTGGAGAGATTACCTAAAACGATATTCTCCTTCTATTATCTTTTAACTTTGCCAGAAGGGGGCAGTATGTCAAAGCGAATAGGCAAAACTGCACAGCACCAAGTCACAAAGTCAAACACAACACATATATATGAAAAAAACAAAACATTTTATTAAAGAAGAAGCGGGATGGTTTGTTTCCCTATATTCTATACATTATGTGCTATACAATGCAGAAGACAGACAGACAGAGCAGAAGTGCTGACCCCGGTTCAGTTTGGTGTTTCACTGCAGCTCAGATCATTTCTTTTACACACGTTTACCAAGGAAATTCATTGTCAGAAAGCAGTTAACTGGTCTAGAGACCATATGAAGCACCGATTTGTTCCTCTGACAGTTAAATATTAAAACAAAAATGTCAAAAAACAAACCAGGGGCTTCTCTACACATGTGATTGTTGTGACTGAACTCTGTGTACATGGAGCCATAAAAAAAATACTTATCAACAAAAGTAGTTTAATCTGTGGAAGTAAACATTTTTCAAACACTGCTTGAGAAACTCAACTTATAACTCAAAACAAACAGACTAAAGTCTAATATCTACTTCTCAGTTATTAGATAGTAAAATGTGGATTTCAAGGTGGGATCTTATGTACCAGATTTGAATAGGAGGCATACAAAGGTTTTCAATTTAATAAGCTGTCCTTTTGAAATGCATTTGCAGTGTCTGATAATTACATTTTTTGTTTTGTTGTAGAATCATCTTTTGCCTGACCCAGGATCAGAAATCATACAAGGTGAGATCAATGCTCACAGCTGTGAGATGGAAATTGTTATATAACTTGATGATGATTAAAATGCTACTTGGCTTTTAAACCTTTTTTTTTTTTTTTCCAGCGAAATGCATTTGAATGTGAAATATGAAGTAAATCCAGCAAATAGTTACATCCTACCACAGAAATGAAGACTTTGATTATCAATTTTGTTTGAGCCAAAGCAAAGGTAAAATTTTCACTTCACTGTTCTTTATTTTTGGGTCATAAAACAAGGATCGATTGTAAGTGTAAAACCTACATACAACACTCCTGTTTTCTTATTTGTAATGTGGGAATAGACTTGTTTCAGAAAATAAATGGCCGATGCTCACATTTATAACCATTAAATTCTCTAAACATGGACTTTTGATTTGGAAATATTTACATTTAAAGAAATATTAGAATATTTATCGCTGTTATTTATGCAGTGACAAGAAGTGAGGTTGTTGTGGTTGTTGTGAGGATTTGCTTTCTTGAGCGCGCTCCGTCTCTCGTACAGACATGAAGGCGCACACACTGAGGGAAACCACAGTGAAAAAACACAATGAACCCTTGATAACATTCTTCACATAGGTCGGTTCTTAGTCAAGGTCACGTCTCGCTTACAAATCCACAAACTTTGATAATTAATACAGGGTGTAAACAAAGTCGATAACTGGGGGGCGTTTCGTAGAACAGATAATCTGTGTGTGTGTGATAAGAAATCCTCTGTATGACTGATCGGACAGCTGACCTGATGTCCTAAAAAACCCTGGATTTTAAGGAGAGTGGTGAACTAGAGTTAGACGGATATAGCGGTGAATTAATACTGACTATAAATATTCAATATGCTGAAGATTTCTGCCTGTGCATACACTTTTTTTTTCACCACCCTAATGAGATGAAAACTCCAGCAGAAGCACTTTCTCTTGTGGAATAATTGTAGTAAAATTATCCTGATTCCTCATTTTAATTACTGCTACAAATACAAAATTGAAAAAAATATCAGTATCAGACGCATATCCGTCGAACCCTAGGTTGAGGAGATGCAAAGCCATAAATGTTGACTTGTACAGACAGACTGCATATATCATATACCATATATATATATATACACACTCACATCCATTTTTTGCATAAACTCTATGTACATACATTACGTGTTTTGGGGATAAATTTGGCAAACACTCCCTCATGAATAAGGCATGCCATGTAAGGCGGCCCGGTGTGACTCGGGCAGCTCGGCAGCATTCTCTCACCTCCACACAATTTTCCCAAATGGACTTTACATAATTTGCGTTGAACACCGATCAGTCTGTTTATGTCACGACAAGCTCTTAAAAAAGTTAAATTTACTGGACTTTATTTTGTTTGTGATCCCACTCAGCTGACTTTCGCCGGAGTCTTCTGCTGTAATGTCATCACTTGGCGACTGCCGCCGCCACCGCTGCGATTCTGGGAAGCGTTCGTTCAGATGCGGTGCTGCATCGTTCCTACCAAGGCATGACATCATCTCTCGACGCTCAAAGTCTGCTGGCAGGCCCGTCTCTGTGAAGTCATAACCCGTTTCCCCAATGACTGGGCGCGTTGCTTGTCGATGCTGTCAGTTATTTGACGGCCGTCGCCCTCTTGTGGTGCCAAGTGAAGCTCGCAGCCTCGGCTCTCTGGCCCTGTAGAACGCATGATACTTATTTGACCCAAGCTGCTTCTGAATGCATCTTAAAAAGAGATTAACAGAAATTTCCTGCGCTGGCTGCATTTTAAATAACAAACCTGTAGTGTTCATTGAAGTCCAGTCTGAAGCTGAGGAAACGCAGACTCTCGTCTGTACTCGTCATCAGCAACACCAGGAACTGCTGGACGATGCTCTGAGACAAGGGCAGAGAGCAGCGGATAGACATTTGAAAAGGAGGAGATGGTGTGAACAGCTGTTTGCACCAAACGTAACACGAGTGACAGCTGCACACAGAGGTGGCTCAGGCTGGTACCTGGTAGAAGTGGGTGAGAATGCGCAGCTGGGAGCGCATCTTTGGTATGGTTTCCTGGAACTCCTGAATCCTCCTCTTCTCCTCCGCTTCCTGTTCGGCTGTCACTCCCCATTGACCCTGAATGGACAAGAAAAGACACAGGTTCGCTGATCACAGTAAACATGTTCTCAACTTCTCACTCTTTTTACTCATCAGTTCCTCTTACCTCCTCTTCTCTCTGCTGCTTCTTCTCCTCATACTGCAGCCTTAAGGCTAGTTCCTCCAGTGCAGAGCGGTAGAGGGAGTCCTGGGCGCTCTGAAACTCAATGATCTGGTCAAAAATGGCCCTCAGCTGGTTCAAAAGAGACTGGAAGTACAGACAGAGACAAAAATCAAGGTCTGGCATGTGGGGGAAAACAGGAAAAAGAAAATTTACCATCAAACTTATTTATTCCATAAGATTATTGTGTGTGTGTGTGTTTGTGTGCGTTACCCTGCTGTTGTTGTCCAGCAGGCATCTTGAGATGACAGAGTCGAGGAAGACGTCGTGGGCAGCGATGATGTGGTCCAGGTCCTGAGCCTGCTGCACTTTGTTCCACAGCTCGTCCCAGGAGCACTCCAGCACCTGTACACACACACACAACCACACACACTTTACCAAAATGTAACTTCTCAAAACATTAGTTAATACTTTCAGTAAACTTTTAGCATCTTGTGCGCTGAATTGGTTTTGACTTGGAGGCAGAGTCCAGAGCCTGCGGTGGCAACGGCACCGATTGCGGTCTGACCTCGAAGGTGATATAGTACTGCATCTGGTGGATGAAGTGGACCATCTCAGAGGCCAGGATGTGACACTGGTGCAGCACGCCCGACAACTCTGCAGGGTCAAAAACGAGACAGCCGCTTTTAGAAGCTGCACATTAGACACATTCAAAGAAAATTTGAATACCAGCAGAAATTAATTAAAGGAAAAACAATAACATATGAAAATCCATAAAAACGAGACATGGAGACAAAACTTCAAACAAAACGCCACTTTTCTAAAAACAAGATTCACCGTTTTAAATAAATCTAATTAAATCACAGATGTAAAGAAGAGACAAAGTTTGCCATGTGCGTTTCTGTACCAGGCATGGTTTTGAGGAGCTTGGCATTACACATCTGTCCCTTCCAGATGTCAGTCAGTGTGTACTCCATCCTCTTGGCCCTCCACAGGAAATTAAATACGCGCAGGTAGTGGCCCATACATTCCCTTGTAAACACCTTGGGGGCGGGGTTACAACGACAACAGCTCATCAGAGATTTACACACACGCACAATATGCTGACAACTGTGTGGGAAAAAGTATGTGTGTGTTACCGTAGCAATGGGTCCATCCACATGGTAGTCCAGACTGAAAACATCCCAGCCTGTATCGCCCGGAGACACCTGGAGCCAATAAACAGACAAGGTAAGAACCTGCTTAGATAACACACACACACGCACACGCACACACACACACACACACACACACACACACACACACACACACACACACACACACACACACACACACACGTTACCTCCAGCAGACGCACGTCGAGCCTCTTGAGGATCTCGGCGTTGTCAAACTGGGCGTTGGTGGCTCTGACGGCCGTTTCTAAGATCCCAGTCAGATTGTGTTGGTACAACGTGGTGGCAGGACGCACCAACTCTGGTCTGTGGCAAAAATAATTAGGATGTGTGTGTGTTAGATTAAAGTTGCCTGCTGATGTCCTGTCTAATATTCCGATGTCATATCCATGATTTACATGCACACATGTGGCAGTGATGTTATAAAATATATGAAATGTATATTGTTACTTGAGCAGGTCCATGAGGTGTCTGATGAAGTCTCCCTGGCCCAGCAGCAAGTATCTCCTCATGGCCTGCAGGTGCTCCAGCAGCAGGTAGTTGCGGTTGAGGACGTTCAGCAGGTATTTGCTGGTGTCAAAGTAAGCAGCGTCGATCTTCTCCTGAAACGCCCCCTCCAGGTCGGACAGCAGCTCTGCAGCTACGGGAGAGGGTGGAGATGGAGAAAGGTATTCCCTGGGATTTGAACTGGAATAACTTTAATTAGCAAAAAATATACTTTATATTTTAGCTTTAAAACTTCAGCAGATATTAATCTAAAACTGATAATTCAGTGTCTAATTCCAGTAATTCTTTGGACTGATTATCATGATTTCTTTTTTCTGCACATTATTCCTTCATGGTACAAAACTAAAAACTGATCCATCACCTATTTTGGCTGATTTACAGGTATACAGAACAAGGACTTGATGGTATATATTTATCTATTACTGCATTCATTGATTAGAAAAGCGAGGCAAGAAGGACGTTTGACTGGACTCGAGGTGAAGGGTCACGCAAATACCCTCTGCTGGACGACAAGGGAGAATTCATCATGACGTCCTTCAGCAGATACAGTAAAAGCTACAGATCAGTCCAGACCGATGAAGTCCTACAGACTGAATCAATAGATCATGGCTAAGTATACCTCTTTCCACTTCATAGTCAGGAGGAGCGGAGGAGAAGGCCAGTGAACGGTAAGAGCATCGATCACTGCCAGTCCACTGGCCTTCGTCAATACAACAATATCAATACGATGAGGAAGAAACAGTAGAGCTTGCAACGGCACTCTAACCTCTACACGAGCATACTGCGGCATGTTATTGCCTCTTCCTAATGTCACTTAAACTGTGTCTTACCATCTTTAGGTGTGTCAGCAGACTTGGATGCCGACGTGATTTTGCCTGGCGGTGTTCTGTCGTGACAAACCTGGTGCAGGAAGTTGATGGATTTGCCAATGAGCAGAACCTAGAAAGGAGAGGAGATGAAGACGAGCTGAATTTAACTTCAGGTAAAAGCAACAGGCGGGAGATAAATGGTTTGAGTTATATCAGTGAAGTCATTGGTTGGTCATGTGTGGGTGCGTTTACCTTGCGGGCCTGGTCCATGGTGATGAACGAGGGGATCATAGACTTCCTGAGGGAGTACTTGTCGTGCCACAGACGATCAGTCTTCACGTTGGGATCTGATGCTACAAAAAACTACACACATACACACATAAAAAAAAGACGTGGACAACTGAAATGGATTTGAATATAACTTTTGACAGGAATAAAGTTAAAGATTACACAATGAATAAATAAAAAAGTTAGCTTTACGGACAATAGAGTGCAGAGGTTTTCATCTGTTGTCACTTCCACTCAGATCGTCCATTTACTTCAGAGGCTGCCTCACAAAGCCTCAACTGGCTTTCTAATGGGTGAGCTGAGGGCTGTGCTCTACGAATGCGGGTACATTTCTGAACTGACTCCAACTCTCATCTTCACTGAAAAGCCATCTTTAAAAAGCACTTTCCTTTGCATAAAAGTGCACACTGTGTTATGTTACAACCTAAAAGATCTCAAAAGTTTGTGTGTGTGTGTGTATCAACTACTTGGTAAATTCCCTCCTAAAAGGTGCAATAACTTCTGTCTCCGCTTCCTTAAACACAGCACTTAAGAGCAGAGTCCCGTGATGAACTGGTGGTTAATGCTGGACACATAAATACTGTGAGTGAAAGACAGTATTTATGAAAGAGGGAGCAGGGGGCAGTAAAGGAGAAGCATACATCACCTGGTTCTCCATTACACTCCTCTCATCAGTTCTCATGAAAGAAGCCATCCTGCCTCACCTCTCTTTCGTCCTCCCTCACCTTCCCCTCACCTATCTTTTTAATTTACAGAAAGACGCAGAAAACTCCCTGATGGTTGCTCTGTAAAAGGATCTCTGGGAGGACAGGAGCTTCAGACGTACCACGTCCAACATGTTGAGATTTTCAAAAGCACAAATGCACAGAACACATCAGAAAGAGGTTTGTACCTCGTGGTAAGTGTCCTCCAGCTCTCCGTCATAGATCCACCTGTAGAGGAAGTTGAGGATGGGATTTGACACCAGGCTGAGGATGTGTTGAACCAGCGCTCTCATCTGCGGGTCGCCTGTTTTCCCGTAGGCATGTACAGCCGTAGCCAGCTCGCCTCCCTTTCGACCTGAACACAAGAACGGATTAAACACACATTAAGTAGTAATCACTTTCATGTGAACTCGTTCCACCTCAAAACACGCACACGGGCACGCACGCGCAGCCTACCTTGGCAGTAGTCAACGAGCGCGGCCAGCGTTTTGAGACGCAATTTGGGGTCATACATCCAAACCAGCAGCCTCCGGAGAGTCAGGCTGCTTTCTGTGCAAACGGTCACACCTTGGTCGTCCTCTACCTGTAACTGCGACACACACATACAGTGACAAGCCCCAGTTGACAGAAAGATTCTTTAATATCCTTGAACTTTTTTATCCAAGTTCAAAACAGGTAACAACAAGTAATGTGAGTACCTGAGAGTGGAGGACAGACAGGAGCCTGTAGTACTCCTTCAGCTCCTGGTGGAGTGACGCACAGAAGCTCTGAGGACACCGAGCGGGACAGACATGTATTAAAAACCTGCATTAATGGCAGATTAGCAAAAAAATATATATACAAAGAGGATGATTAATACAGAGAGTTAGCAAGGACACACCTGGCCGACCAGCCCAAAGGCCCGATCGAGGCTTCTGGCGTCGGTGTACTTCCTGACTTTGTTGTGGAGCCAGCCGAGCTCGGCCAGTCTGCTGCTGGTGTCCCTCAGGGACTTGCACAGCACCACCTGGTGAAGCACAGCGCACATTGCAACACATATATCTAATTTTATTCAGAAAGCTCTGATGGAGGAGAGAATTATGGGAGATTTGTTTTTCAGCTTTTCACATTTAACGACGCATTAAATTTTCATCCGTTTAAACAAAAGCTCTCGTCCCGGGAGCCTTGGTGGTATAGTGGCCAAAGAAGAGTGCAAAGTATCTGGACTCATTTAGCTGTGGCCTCAGTGGCTCCCGCATTGACCGCAAGTCTATGTTTAGCAGCGCTGAGAGGCCACGGGACAGGTTACATCTGAGGCCTTCCTATCGATGATAGGAGAGAGGGGAATAAAAAAAATTGACAGGACGGAGGAAAGAAAGGAGAAGGCTCCGAGCCAAAGAGCTTCATATTGATCTGTTGAATCTCTCTTTTAAAGTTCAATCAACAACAATAGCCTTGATATCATGTCATCTGCTCCGAATAAGCGGTGACCATTACTTCAGCTCAGCGTAATGAGATAGAAGCAAGACAGTGGCATCATCCAAGTGATCAGGGAGAGTGAGTGAACATCCTGCTGTTCACCCCATGGTCTGAACTGTACATCGAACTGCCAACGTGTGCCATCCGATGAACTGACGAGTATGTTATAAGCTGTGCAGGGCTCAACGTGGGTTCACATACCTTGCTGTCTATTTTGTAGCAGTTCTCCTGGCCACTCATCTTGATGAACTTGCCGTCGATTCCCTGGAAGACGTACAGGATGTCCCGCACCAGCGCCGCCTCGCTCACCTCGCCTATGCCAGCAGAGGACCAGAGGTCAGATTGTGCTTCCAGAGTCACAGCGAACGCATAAATAAGACTAAACAAAACAACCAAAAACAAACAGGATACAACAACGGATAATGTTTAGGGACATGAGTTTACACTAAGTTTTTATGAAAGCAGAACAGGTTGATGAATGTAAAAAGTAAAAAGAGTATATTGGCTATCCCCTCTTTATTCCTGGTCTGTTTTAGAGAGGACTCACCATCTTTAAGGAAAGTGTCTAAAACACACTAATCATGTTCTGCTCAGCCTGTCACCTGAACTGTTTGAGGCATAACGCCATTCTGGCTTTATACGTGTCACTCAGCACCTGTGTCACCGTCTCTGCGAGGACGGATCACTCGGGACGAGGGAACCGGAGGTCCGAGGAGGGGCCTGGTGGTGAGCGGAGCCAGAGCGGAGGACGGAGAGCAGCTCATGGGAAGAGCCCAGGCTAGTCGAGAGCCCAGAGGCTGAGCGGACTGAGGAAGTTGACTAAAACACACACACGCATGTTTACAGTTAGTTACAAAGTTCTGCACAGATCATTGAAAGCCACTATACCCTTGCATATCTTCAAGCATTTTTTCCAGGTTCATGGCTACAAAATAAAATGTTAACAACAGCAAATTAAACTTAAATCAACTGAGCACAGACATAAAATACAGTGAGTGTTTTTAATAGTTTTTTTTACAATTAAATGCTTTTTTAGGAGTAAGGACTACTTGCCCTTTCACGCTTAAAAGGTGAGCCTTTACAGCTCAATGGTCATTTGTAGCTGGAGGATTCCTGCATTATTAATAAGGATGAATGGAATTAAAGGGCCTTCTGGTGCCTCATAAAACAGATTTATAAGAGGTCAGGCTGAAAAGGACAGTTCATGTTCTGCTGTTAATTGACGCTTCCTTCTACTCACACACAAGTGTTTTTACAAAACCAGCATCAAAAGAATAAACCAGTCTCATCAGAGCTTGTATTTAACGTTACATCCCCCCCAAAAAAGATTCAAAAATGTGTCTTCAGCCAGTGTGGTGGTGTGTGGAAGTGCGTATGAAAGTTCTCACCCGGCCAGCAGCGACTGCGGCGTCGGCGTGGGTCCGTTCAGCGTGTAGACTCCCAGACTGGAGATGCCACTGGTGCCGACGGTGGCCGACAGACCCCCGCTTCTCTCGCCGTAGCCCAGGGCCAGGCTTTGGGGCCGGGTGCAGTAGAACGGGGTGGAGTGGGCATCCCTGGGCAGGGCCTGGGCAAACAGTGCCCCATAGTTGCCAACCTGGGATGGACAGGGGGGACAATGAGGAGGTGAGTGTCTCAAAGAAAGTTTCACCCTCATTCTAAAACCCTTTGAGACTGGCTGTGTGTGTGTGTGTGTTCCCTCACCCTGCCGGACGGTTTACGAGGGTCCTCGGACAGGCTGAGCAGCAGATAGAGAACAGACCAGCGATGCTTCAGAACGCTCTGTCAAATGGTAAACACAGCAGCTAAACATCATAATGAACTGTTGGGCGCACGACAGAAACACATCGGATTCCATGAGATGATCTAACCTGTGTCTGAAGTTTTCTGTGCAGCTCCGAGAACAGAGCGGCATCTGCCTCTCTCCTCTGCTTCAGCACTGCAACAGCATCGAGACAAACTCCGTGAGCTGGGATGTTTGAATGTAAAAATCCTCAAAGTCTCCTACAATACTAAGTGTACCTGAACACGGACAATGAACGATGTGCCGTGTTCTAAATTGCAGAGTATAGCAAAACAAAAGCGACAGTTAAACTGCCGCGGGAACACAAGGTCAATCTGAGTTTGGAAAAGGATGCAGACTACACAGCTCGACCCGTTCTGCAGCACAGACAAAACAAAAAGACCCTGAGAATCTGTATTTATGAGATTTTTTAGACCAGAGCAATACCACAGATCCATCTGCATGTAGCTGTTATTGACATCTCACTACCAGCTGACATGTGACAGTTTGGAGCGAGAGCTGGAATAAATTCTTTCACACGAGTAAACTCACTTCAGAAATCAATACATGAACCGAGTCAGCAGGTGCCTGATTCATAGTAACAACCTGAATCATTATTTTTATGGCAACTCTGAGGTCTTAAAAAAAACACTTTCCTTAAAAAATCTCTATTAGTCCACCTTAAAACCTGGGATAAATAAAACAGTCTGTGCAGTAAGTGCTGCGCTATTTCTGTTTTAGCTTTGATCAATGTTTTCCCAGTAATGGTGCAACCTCTGCTACAAAGAAAGTCCCATGTGCTTTGGTGGAATGGCTCCAGCATAACAGAGAGAATGCACAAATGGAGGACAGACACAAAACCACCTGACAGCAACAGAGTCGCACAGATTTGGCTTTTGAATCAGGGAAAATGCCACGAAAGACTAAACAAGAGCAATACACTGCAGGCTGGTAATGTAGTAGTTCAGTGACCTACAGTATTGGTCCAAATGCCACTTACGTTCTTTCTTGATCTTCTCTGATACCAGGAACTCATCCCGTTCGATGGTGGGGGCGTAGTTACTGCCAATGACACGCACCGCATACTGGAACTGGTGGGCAACTTCAGCTGGAGAAAGAAACAACAAGTAAGGGGTAAATGTCAAGGAAGCACTTTGAAGTAACACAGAAATAACCTTCTTTTTTTTTTTTTTGCAGCTCTTACTGCACAATTTCCCCCGAACATTTTCAAAAAGTTGGCAATGCACATTATGAAACTTTTAACTCACGCACAAGGATTCTGGTGTCAATGGGATGTTTCTTTGATAAGGGTTGTGAACAATGGGACATGTATTATATATATCCAGTATATATAGTGTGGCAGCTAATTTTTCTGTCAACACTGCAAAGCTTTGCTGTGTTTGATCACATGGTTAAAGCTGCAATCAACAAGATCATACTGATATTTGTCTGCCTCATCTCTGATCAGACACGCTGCCCATCCTCAGAGATGTCTGCATCCAGCAGAGGCCTGCAGCAGCTAGCAGGACACAAGTGCATCCTCCAGCCGTGCAAACAGTGCACTGGTCAGCATCGGGGCTACATGTAGGGCTAGCAAGCTAACAGATGGCCGGATGAACAAGTAGCCACCCGATCAAAACCCCTAAACACCACTAGTGTATTTCAGGAACAGCTCCACAAAGGCTGCTAAAGCGGTGTGTTCTTACAGCCAAGCCCATTGGCTGACAGCTTCACGGACCTAGCCCCGCTTACGTGCCGTTATCCTGCACAGAGAAAGTGATGCCAAACATCATCGAGCTAGGTCACTTTCAAGCCTATTAAGAAATAAACATGCTATGTTTAGTTTAGCCCCAACAAACCACGTAGCACTCATTTCCTACCGCTTTCTACATCATTCCGTCACAAAAACACACCGGGTTGATCCAGTGCAAGCAGTGAAAACGTTCGATTATTGATGAGATCCTGGTTGTGTGGTGCGGGAAACATACGCCGAACTTGTCAGAGGACAATAACGATTCAGTTGATGTCTTCACCATGTTACAAAGATGTGTCTGATCACCACTGTGACGAACTACGACTAAGTTGGCTAATTTTTGAACGAGGTTAGGTTGATGCATACTGTCGGAAGTGGCGCGGTGCATGCTAATGCCCAGTGATGTACCTTCGCTTTTCCCCGTGATTCTGCAGCAGAGGCTCTGGAGAAGCACATTGGGTGATTTCTGGTCCAGGGTCGCCATACTGTCTGCGGCTAACGTCCCGTGTGTCGCACAGAAAACGATTAAATGTCACTCAATCATGAGAGCTAGCTCCAGCCTCCCACTATGAGCAACGCCATTTTGACAAGTTGAGTCAAGCCAGCGCGAAGCAGGACGAATATGACACCAGCGAGCGCCATGTACCCTTCAAAATAAAAGCATTTAACTTGATTGGGGCTGCATCCGAGTACATCACCCTTGCTGCAAACCACCAGACTTCACTTTGTCATTTTAATGTGGATCATTATAAACAAAACATTTTTGTCTATTCTAATAGTTTGTTACATGTTTTATATTGCCTGCTTGTCTGAATCACAGACTGTTTATCATCTGAATTCATCCTTATTGTGAAAAGCTTCCTTACAGGTGATAATGTAAATAACAATTTAGTCATATTTAAAATATAAACAAATACCACAAAGAATTCTTCAAAGTAAAATACAAAGAACATATCAATTTAGTTTAATTTTTAGACAATATTATGATGTTTAAAATAAAAAAAACTGCTTTTCTCTACTCGGGGTTTTGTTGTGAAGATTGTAACCGGATACAGTGGTTGCCATTGTGGTGACTCTGATGCTGGTGTTTCAACAGAACCCGCCGAAAAGCGTCTCCAGGAAACTGTGGTTGGACAAATGAAGGAAAATAGTTCCCCCCGGAAACAAAGCACGAAGCATCGTGGTTCTGACCGCACCTGACCCGTTGCGCTAATTTAGAAATTAACACAAATAAAATTCAAAAATTTCTGAATTTACAAAATAATAAAAGTCACATCAGATACATAGCCAATGTAAGGAATATGCTTTTATATGATTTATACTTGCTTATATTACTTTTAACTTCGGCTTGTCACAAGTTTATGATACATTCTGTGAAATTACAATTGTTTGTGTGGTTGTACTTAGTTTACAAAAGCACACAAACACAGGTATTCGCAATGGTATATGGGATGAGTAGTTCCTTCACTCTTAACAATAATTATGTGCACATTCTTGTACCTTTGCATTTATTCTGTTTTCCAATTAGTTTTACTCAAGATGTATTAAGGAAGCTATTCCTTTAGTAGTTAATTGGCTCGGTTCCAGGCTTAAAACTTTTTGTATAAGGATTTTATGAAAGGTCAATGGAGTGAGTGAATATAAGACTAGAGCCGTTCTAAAAGTAACTGTTGAGCTCAATAACCGCTGCGCTCTATTATTGTCACATTACTCTAAACTCTTTTGTGCGAGTCAGGATACTGTAAAGTGATGAATCTGGTTTTCCAGTGGTCTGATTGGTCAGTAGTTGGACTGGTGACTTGCATTGATCTCTTTTCCTGGAACTCCACCTGCAGGTTAGCGGTTCAGTATAAGTTACCATGGAGATTTACTCCAGCTTTGTAGGATGGGACACCCAGAGGTGAACCTGAAGTCCCCTTGATAAGCGCAAATCCCGCTTCGTAGTACAGGTCTTTGAAACTAGCGAATAAGACCATAGACCAGGAAAAAGGTTTATTATAAAGGTTTTCAAACCAGTGGAGTCGCCCCCTGCTGGTCATAGGAGAGAATACAGGTAATAGGCACTTCTTTCATTGGCTTCACTCTCTTGACCCAGTGTCTCCATTTCAACTTTTATATACAGTCTATGGTGTATAATGAAAACACACACACACACACACACTCACACTGTCCCGCCCCGAGCAATCAAATCACTCTCTTAATTACCTGAAGCGTCCAATCAATTACTACTAAAAAAACCAAAAAAAACCCAACCCTACCATGTGCGCATGCGCTCGCCTCCAGTCAGCCCCCCCCCCCCACCTGGCTCCCCGTGACGTAGTTGACAGAAAAGCTCCTTTGGCAACGGCGCGCGAGACAAGGAGATTATTGGTCCAGGCGCAGGGGGGGAGGAGGGGGAGGGGGGGAGAAGTGAGCTTCATCCCGAGGAGGAGGAGCGCACTTGTCTGTACCTGCGCGAACTGCGCCGAGACTGTGTCAGAAGACGCACGGACGCGCCTCCACTTCACAGTAGCGCCTGTTGGTGAAGTCTTCCGTCGGCGGCGACGACTACTACTGTGTTGACACCAGCGCTGTCGGACCGAGCCCCTTTTCTTCCTGCTTCTCCCTGAACCCGGGGGGGGGGGGAGGGGGGCCGCGAGGGGACGGAGAAAGTCATGGACAGAGGCGGGGAGTTAAAAAGAAGCTAGCGCCCCTGCGAAGACACATCGCCCGAGAAAGCAAGAAGTGTCCGGCGAGAGACCGAGGAACAGGATGGGGATGGACCTCAGCACCCTGCGGACCCTCATCATCAGATATGTAAGTTGTGTCTGCTCGCACTGCGCAGACCGAAGCCCCCGGACACTTTCCAACAATCAGCGCAGGACGTGTAGGTCTCGGGTTCCGCCCGCAGCAGCTACTCGTCCGGATTAAGTTTCACTCAGGACAGCGAGTGGACAGAAGCTCGTTGGGAAAAAAACAAGGGAAAGCTGTTCCTTCAGTCATGGAATTCATCATTTAGTCTTAAAATGTACCTTCTCGTTTAAAATAAATGTAGTTCTGAAGTTGGAGGGATGCCTGAACATCTAAGAATCCCTGCCCAAATATCATTTTTCTATACATTTTCAACTTTTAAATGATCACCCATCACTCATTTGTTAATTTTCATCTTCTTGAGGGGTTTGAAAACTGGTTACAAATGTGATTATCTTAAGAAAACTGCTGGTTGGTGAAGTATTTGATAGGCTACTCATACAGCATTATGTATTTGTTTATAACCAAGGATGCTTTAAAATAATGTTTCATTATCTGGATTAGTAGTATTAATATTTTATTCTATAATTACTAATTGATTTGTGATATCACATACTTAAAATTGTTGCAGCACATACCGTTCGAACACACCAGCATTCGTACCTTCAGTCAACAAACCCCACTGGCACTTTAATACGCGAAAGGTGGAGTCACTCAGGTTATCACCGGTTGTAATGCAGCGTTCATGACAGAACACGCCAACAGACCAGATGCAGACACAAGCACATACATTTTCTTCTTATCATATTGAAAAGTCAGTTTCAAAATCAGTGGAATACAAATGCACCTTCTTGAATTCTTTTTCCAGTGGAGCATCTCCTGTACCATTCACTCTCATTTATTATGCCACTCCTTCCAGTCGTCCATGACTACAAATGGAACAGTGGCTCACATGAATTATGTAATCCAGTTGTTTTCTCCCTGTGAGTCAAATCGATGGGCAGCAGTGGAGCGGCCGGGCTCTATGTGGCTACGGGTTGCATTATGCTCCACGGTTAATGTCTCTGACAATAATCCAGACAGAGAGAGCCCCCGCTCACATGAGAGATGGAGAGGTTTATACACCCAGGCTCCACGCTCAGCTGAGGCTTAGACACGGACCTCCCAACTGTTGCAAATGGCTGATTAGATAAATCCCTGCTGTGTGGAGGGGGAAATGGAGCCACACAGTATGAGAAACATGCAGAGACAAGTCTTTGATTGGAAGGATGTGGGATTCTGATGAGCTCTGCTGCTGTAATTGATCCGGATAACTGCTTTAGACAAATGGGGGAACGACTATATTATTGCCTTTGCAAAAAAAAAAAAAAACAGATGCAAAGAGACTACATTTATCTGTTTGTCAATACCTGGGCTTTTATGAAATATCAGTCAATACTAGGAGCAAATGGCACGAAGAAAGATTCTCCTCCTGACCACATCTTTAAAACTAGTGCTAAATTCAGCCAGTCAGTTTTCAAAGTATTTCATGACAATTTTCCACATTCCTCTCTTTGTTTCAAGTTTATTGTTATTTCTCTTGCACTTCTCTTTGTGACATCCCGAAATATGAAATGACAAAACGAGATAGAATATTATTGCTCTCATAGTAATTGAAGGTGATAATTATATTTAATTGTCAATAATGTAATTTCCACGTAATAATATGTTTGAAATGTGGAACACATCCCAAACAAAAGTGTTGTAAATGCAGTATGGATATGTACTATCCCTAATTTCCATGATGACAACATTGATTTAAAATGGCAAGACATTCTCCTTCTTTAGAGGCTTTCTGACGTTCAGTATTATGATTATTTATTACTGGCTTTCATCCAGGAGCCAGTCTACTATGTGGGATGACAGTCATTAGGCTTCGGCGTGTTGAGATGTGTCCTGTGAAAACAGCTGTGATTCAAATGCAGACTGATTTTTTTGGAGTCATAAACATCCAGGGAATTTCACATCAAGCTGATTCTGTGAAAACATCCCCAAAAAATAATTTATTTAAGCACAAGTACGCACGTGTTAGTTTGAAGAAAGTAGGAGCAAATCACATTATATTTGCACGGCGTCTTTTAAAGAGCTGAAACACTTACACACACGTTACTCTGTAAAGTCAGCTGAGGTCATGTTGTACCCCAGTTGCTGTGTTGCCAGTCTTCCCAGTCTCGCTGCCATCTCTGGTTATCCGTAAAAAGGCAGAAGATGTTATATAAGCCTATAGATCTCTTTTAAAGCAGAACATGTAGAGTGGTGATCTTTGTGGCTGTCACTCCTGTCGAGGCCGAATGAGAACAAAGCGCAATCACGGTGACGGGAGTAGCAGCACTTAGACCCGGTGTACTCGTGCTGTACTGTGTTCTCTCTGCCGGTTTGCTTCCCCTCTCTTTTCTCTTGAGGCTCGGAAAGTTTTTAAAAGACTCTCCACAGTCTTCAGTGCCGGAAAATTAGTCTTCAGTTTTTTTCCATATCACACGTCATGCCTGTTGTTGGTCATTTGCTATCGTCAGTCAAAAGAAATTGATCTTTTCTCAGCTGCATTCTGGTTCTTAAAAAAATATCTTGATTACTTTTAACCTGTTTCTCAAGTTGTTCCCTATCCAAGTAGTTGGAACTGACATTTCTCTCCTTGCATTTTAGACGACAAACAGAATGATAAATGTGAAAACATAAAAAAGCATAATATTTCATTGATGTAGATAATTGTAGCTTCATTAGTTTTGGTTCACGTCATACAAAATGAGAAAAGTCATCCAGCCTTTTCTGGCACCTGAATGCTATGCTAATACAGGAGAGACACAAACTGGGACTTGTGCATTAGGTCCGACACAAGTAATATGTTTACATTAGGGCTGCAATGATTATTTGATTAAATGATCGTAGTGGAACGTAATTTCCGGCATTTATTTTCAGATTTTTCATTTAGTCTCTCAACAGGGGATTCAGAAGGATAGTTATACGGAGAAATCAACTGCGGTTGCGCTCAGCAAATCTCTACACAGAATTTCTTTGTTTCTTGTTTGAAAAAGTCACATCGGATCATATACATATATATATATTGAAATGTTCCTCCATCTTGATGAAAAGATATAATCCAGGCTCAGTATAGTTTGCAGCCGTGAGTGGAGGAAAGTGGAGAAATCATGTCTGAGTGGAGGTGGGCTGAAGCAGCAGGGCGGGCAGCATTCCTCTGCTGCTGACTAATCTGGATTCCTGGACAGGAAGTGCCTCTCCTCTCTCTCTCTCTGTTTGGCTTCCTGCCTTCACATAGTGGATTAAGGGGTTACCAGTGTTCACTATACCTTCACCCAACTAATCCAGTTTGCCGCTATACTTTCAAATCCAAGCCCCTCACTGATCTCCTCCTGCTTATATTCTACCTGTTGTATGTTTAATCACCTCCGCCAAGGGGGTCAAGTGCGTTTATTTGTTTGTGTCAGCAGGATTTATGCAAAAACTACTGTACACCTTTCCCTGAAACTTGGTGGAAGGATGGTACACGGGCCAAGAGAGAACCCATTCCATTTTTGTCCCCGGATCTGGTCAGAGGAAAGGATGCAGGGATATTTTTCTCATGCATCACTGATTTACCAGGGATAATTGCATGGACCTGGAAAGAAAAAAATCAGGCATTGGTTTTAAGGTAACTGTGAGGCCTTGGCGGTGTTATGTTTTCTTTGATTGCCATTCTACTTGGTGCATAGGTGTGGTACATAGGCAACGATAACAGTCTAGAGTGAGTGAGTAGTGGCTGGTGATCCTATTGTTGTTTCTGCAGTGTGACTGTTACTTCATGCAGGCTATTACAGTATGTGGGCAGGTGGCGTACAGTAGTAGCCAGGTGACGCAGAGGGCAGCGGATCACATGAACTCCCTGGCGTTGTCTAGCTGTCAATAATTCACAAGCGCACTGGCTGACAAAGTGGGCTGATGCCTGTTTAGCTTGTAACGGAGTCTTGCACAGCAGCTCACTGTGGGGACCAGGGACGCCCATGGGTGCTTGAAAAGGATACCAGGGGGGACCCCAGCGAAATTAGCAAAGAAAAAATGAATTTGGTTACTTTTCAGGACTTTTATTTTGAAGGACAGCCGTGTGTTTGGCAGCAACAGCAGGTTTCCTCTCCTCATGCTAATCATTTAACACCCTCCTGTCTCTGCTGTCCACAGTCCACAAAGTGCACCAGGTTAACATCTTTACCTAAAGGACTTACAGGCTCTCACTAAGCCACCCGCTCTTGGGATTGTTTCACTGCTTGTGTTTGACTGATAGAAGGAGATATGGTCCAAATGTCACCGGTCCGAATCAGAGGGCTCACGACAGAAACCGGATGGTTAAAAGTAAAGTAGTTAAAATGTTAATTTAATAACGACGTCAGGAGTATTCGGGCCATGTTGAAATAAAAAGGATCTGAGATCTCATTTTAACACAGGCGGCAGGCTGATCCCCTGATACCCCCCCCCATAAGTGTGTTATTATTCTTTTACTTCTATTTAAAGAATTTGAAAAACATTCTGCTCGGACAAAATATACTTCTACAAAGTCATACAAATTCTTTAGATTTATTATTTGTACTAGTTGATCAATGAATAATGGAGAAGCTCATCATTCTTCATGGCCAGCAGCAGTAAAAAAAAAAAAAATCCAGAAATTCACAAGATAAACAGGAAGAGATGAAAACACTTTCTGGGGGGAGGGGTGGTGGTTGCATAAATGTCTGGAGCTGCAATAAAAATTTATTGGATGATACATAAACCTGCGTCTAAAATTCCTGTATCATTGCTTTTTAAAGCAGTTCCTCTCCTCATTGCATTGCCCACACGGCACCTGCTGGAGAGAGCGAGCTCCATTAAGGGCGAGTATCGGTGTTGTTGCAGTAACATTAACAGTGTATTACAGCCCATTGGACAAGGAGACAGATGATGGATAGCCCTGGGTTAATGGTGCGTAGAGGTCTCTATCCAAAGAGGGGAACAGAGAGTGAGAGAGATGCTGTTTGAACTCGGGCTTCCTTAATAACCTCGCACCGGAACGCCGGTGAAAATGCTGAGGGGGTCAGATACACCTTAATGTTCTCGCTGTCTGAGGGAATGATAGCTGGTCGACTCGCTGCTGGAACACACCATTCCCAATGGTCCTCATGTCAGAGAGGGAGACGGAGAGGAGGAAAAGTGAGGCGAGAGCATGACCCCCCCCAGCCACAAATGCTGATGGTGCACTCTGGAGACATCGCCCCCCCCTCTCTCTTCCATTTAACCGTCACATCTCACCCCTTTTCCCCTCTCTCCGCTTTGCTTACTTGAGACATTTGCAGTAGATTGAACTATTGATTATCTGGATTATTGGCTCAGAGCACTCACCTCTAACTGCATGACGGCACTGGATGTGAAGCTACATTTTGGCCTACTTGCAAGAAATTTCTATTATTATTATTTTCTGGAAGTGCAGATGATGCGTGGCAGTGAGTAAAGTATTAAGTTGGCACTCGCTGATCAACTTGCGCACATGAAACAACATTGATTCCTGTGTAAAGAAAAGTGTCAATGCACTTTGGCAGCCACCGTTCACAGCAGTGATCCTCTATAACCACTTATTTGTCTGTCAGGCCGTCAGTCTGCCAGAGCAGTGCAGCATCAAGTGATATAATACTGAGCACACATACACACATCACTGCACTCTGAAATGATTCTGATGGAATTAAGATGACGTGTTGTCACGTTAGAGCCAAAAATGGGCTTTGTAGATGTATTCATTTTTGGTTTGCACATGACAAAGCTACATCTGTCCAGTTCATTACTCTGCTACCAAATGATTTGGCTGGCCAATTTTCTTTATTCTGAAGTATATGATGGCTGTATTCTCATACTGAAACAAAGAATAGAAGCTCCTCATTGCTGAGCAGCAGAGTCGTGTGGGGAAGTGGTTTACAAAAATGCCTCAGAGAATTTGGTGGCAGAAACAGATAAGACAGTCTGGAAGAAGTGTTACACAGGAGAAGAATATAAATAATGGAACAATGGTGACATAAATAAATTCCTCTGAGTGCAGCTTTACTCAAGGTGAGCCCGAGTGACAGGACCAAATCCTTTAAAGGTGCTATGTGGAGCATTTTAGCATGAATAAATAATCACCACATTAATATTTGAGTGTAATTGCCACAAACAAAAGTTGCCACTGCTAAATTTGCAACCCAACAGTACTTTTTACATTGTGTGCCGCCGGGGTTGGATCAGGCCTTACAGGAAATAGAAGATCGCGGCTATACAGTAGATAGTTATCTTTCAACTTATCGTCAGCTAGAGAAAGTGAATGATGAAATCTTAGAGTCTCATTAGACTGTAACGCTACAGACAGCTACAGCATTATCTTTACAGTATAAAAGTTGATGCGAGCGCTGGTGGGTGGAGTGGAGTAGATGCAGCGCTCAGTGGACTGGACCTCTTCCAGGATTCGCTCATCAAACCGGTGTGGTGTTCTGCCAACACCAGGGGCAAAGTGCATTCATTGAATATTTTAACTGTTCAGTGAGTTATTTCACTTTGTTTCTTGATCAGTTTTTTTTTCCTTTTTGTCCTGCTGCAGCAGCTGTAGGAAACACAGCAGTGTAAATGAAATCCTTCAGTCACGAACTTCTCCAATGGTAATTGTGACTATGCATGGTGGCACTGCATTTTAATCTTAATAGGTGGAAAGTGTAAGGATTGTACAAATTACCTCATAACTTCTGCATCCGTTTCCACCAGGTCACTCGGTCCCAGTCAAGTGACTGGTCTCATGAGGATCACATGAGGTTTCACTCACCCTCTGATCTGTCCTATGATTTCTTTTTTTTACCCGCACTAAGATGTGATAATCACACCTAATGCAATGCACTTTAAGGAACTTTTGATCACCCCTGATGAAAAAAAGAACTGTGATTCTGACATGTCCCTCTACAGCAACTTAGCACAAAACAACAAAGAAAGAAAGAAAGAAGTCGTGGTAGAATGGAAAATTGGAAATTGTTAATCTCATGGTTGTCAAGGAACAAACTGACCATATAGTAATTCTCTTCTCCCTTGCTTTCAGCAAAAGTTAGCGTAGTCTTAACTTGTTTTGCAATTTTTATTGAAAAATTGCAAAATATAGTTTTCAAGCCATTTTTCAAGCCAAACATTTTACTTTTGAGAATTTGTATCCCTAAACTATTCTAAACCCACAGTAAGCATATCATTTGTCACAGGAAAGAAAAGGGCTTCTCTATGATTTATGCTACACTACCTCTAACCACGCAGACTCAAATCTTTCATTCCCTTGCATAGTCGTGCATGTCTGCGTCTTCGCAACCATAAACACAGTTTGGCGATGTATGTGTGTGGCTCAGCATTTTGCATGGGGGCCTGCAAGGATTTGTGAAACGATGATGATTGGTCGAATTTCGGACAAGTTGCAGTCATTGAACAGTCGTTGGTTGAATTTGTGTTATTTGTTGCTATGGCGACATCATGGAGGGACTGTTTTGAATGTTTTGAATCTGAATTTCAGAATAAATTTCCACCAAAAGATGCTCTGCATGTTCTGTTGTTTCATCAGTAGTCTACAGCTCTGTAGTTGTAACGATGGGCACATTAGTTTGTTCTTTTAATGTGTATTTGTTTGTTCTGATCTTGATGAGAAGATGAGAGAAGAGTAACATGAGGTGAAACAGACTTTCCCTTCATTGACTGGTAGAGGTTTTTATTTATGACTGACGGCCTGTTACGAAACGCTATTAATGTTAATAAAGAAGAGCAACAGCATTTCAAACTGTTCGCTGAGCGGCTCTGGAGAGGGACTTGAATTAGCTTTTGACTGCAGTTCTTTATCATTTGATCATCATGTGATCTATTCAGAGAGTCCCTGGAGCCTTGACCAGCGAGGCCAACCAAGAGGACCGGTTACTGAGGAGTCAGTTGGACTGGCAGACAAAAAGAAAAGCAATGGAGACAGCGAGACAGAGAGAGAGAAAGGTCAGACAGACATGAATAATCAGGCAGAGTGAGGCCTCATTAAAGACCTAAGGCCATCTCCCTGGTAGCTTAAACCCCAGAACACAACATGGCTGCATTTTCTGTCTGACAGGGTTTGAATTCACTTGCCAGGAAGTAAGAATGAAGAGGCTTGTTCAGGTAAAGCTTTCATTTCCTCAAATATTTCACTGCCTCATTTCTCATGTTTTTGTTTCAGCCAATCTCTCTCAGCGTTGTTGTTCTTTTTAATTTGACCTCGCTCAACATCTGAACATCGCCATTGGCAACCGTGGCAGCTTCGAGGCATTCGCCTCAGCCCTAGATAGCAGTAACCTAGATACCTACTGGTACACAGTGGCCAAACTCTGCTGAACCATACTTTTGGCAAGTTTAAAAAAATTGTTTTAGACAATTTGTACTGATATGTAAAGCGGCACTGTTCAATGTATACAATTCCTCCTTTACTTGTGGAATTATAATTGAACTTTCAAAGTTTACACCCACATATACTGTAAGGCGACATCACTAAAAGTAAAAGTCAGTCATCAACAAAACATATTTTAAGAAATGGCAGATTAATTGGGAAATTGAAAATAATCATAATATTTGCCATCATTTTATTGCAGGGTTATGGAAATGCGGAGGTATATACCGCTATTATATTTAAATTCTTTTATTGTGTGTGTGTATTATGTCTTGAAATAATTACCGGCAACAAAAAACGGCGCAGTGAATCCCATCAAGGAGCTGTGTCCCCACAGGACGAATATTGGGGAAGGCAGAGAAGTGCTCCCATTAGCGAGCGAGAGAAAGGCAGAGACGATGAAAAGTTTGAATAAGTATTGAAAGCATTTTGGTACTTTTCTCTGAGCTCCTGAGAGACGAATAGACAGAATTACATTACAGCAGGAAGTGAAGCACTAACGGAGTGTGGTAAAACGTGCGTATACGAGGCCAATGGCTAATGGCACTTTCACCTTGAGGAAAATAAAAACGTCTGATGAACAGAAGAATCTTGTTTCGAGACACCCCTCAGGACTGTACGTTGTTACCAATGGTTTAAAAGCATTACAGCTTCTACCGTAAATGCTTTATAGATGAAAGAGCCAATCAGTCAGATAGTAGTAAAAACTAAAATCTTAAAATACAGAAGAAATTTGTGCAGCGGATTATGCATCTATTATACGTTTTTTGGACTAGCTCCACATGTTGTGACAAGTTCTAATCAGTTTGACTAACTGAAAGTCATTTTGTCCAGAACACCTCCTGCACAAATACCATCATGTTTTTCCCGTCTCCTCAATCCACTTGTGGTACTGAGGTGGTGGTGGTGGGAGGGGCTATCTCTTGGCCAATGGCAACAGCCCACTGCTTTTGACAGTGCTGGAGTTATTTAAAGGTAGTGTCCACAAATCAATACAGGCACTTAGTGTGTCCTGTCTCTGTCTCCCACGCACGCACACACACACACACACACGCACGCACACACACACACACACACACACACACAAACCACTCAGGGTAGAAGAACGGAGTAACAGATGTATTTATTCAACACTTCCTAATTTGATTTAGCATAGGAAAATGTGGGAAAGTTGTCAAGTTTATTAACTGGAACTGATTGGATTTGCTCAGCGTGTTTATTGGCTTAAGATGGAGCGATCGGATGAGAGATTGGATGAGAGATTGGATGAGCCCCGGTTAAAAAAAGGTTATTTGGTGAAAACAGACCAGGCGTGACGTTTGCGAGTAGCCGTACATTGATGAGCTGAAACTTTGTCACCAAGCAGTCTGCTAACAGCGAGAGACTGACAACAGCTTCCTGTTGTACGATTGTGCTGCATTCACAAGCAACGGAAATTATTGTAAAATGATTCTCCAAACTTCTCCAACTCAGTTATGATGCCTTAAATATTAGTAGCCACAGTCCTGAAAGCTTCCAACTGTAGATTTTAACTGTCAGGCCTTTACGACATTTATTCCCATGTGACCTGAACGCAGCATTAGGTAAAGTCATGGGATGGTGGGTGGGGGGGTGGGGGCTGTCATGTGACCATCACCAGCACTCCCTTCTGAACCCTCTCTTTCACATACACACACATGGCAGCAATGAACCCACTATGAATCAATCAGACACAATGAAGCGAGTATGACCCTTTGTGTGAGTTTATTCCCCTGACGTCCGAAGAATTACACAAGAAATCCACAACAATGCTCTTCTGTCCAGTTTGGAGGAAAGGCACAGTGGTTGGTCTATCAGCCGGCCTATTGCATCTATCCTGCATTATCGTGCAGCGACTTCATTACGTGCAGTATCTGCTTGAATCAGCTTTAAAACGCACCTAAGTCAGTGCCACTAGGATGTAGCTTTTGTGTATGAATGCGGCGACAACCCTGACGTAAAGATAATAGCCTGAGAAAGCTTTGAATATTTGTAATTTAGGGTATTTTCGGGTCATCGTCATGGTAAATTTTTAATTTGGAGCTGAAAGTCGTCCACATTGTGGAAAAGGAGGCGTGTTTTCCCAGTTCCCTTCTGAGATCTGCTCCATGGAAACCAGGCTAATGAATTTCTCTGTATAGCTGATAGAAGCACTGAGGTTACACTACGTTCCTCCTCTCCTCTCCTTAATTTAGCGTGTGTTTGTGTGGGAGGGGGGGTATATACAGATAATAGATAGATGTACATCCTGTCGATAAATGAAACAACCCTACTCATGTATCTAATGAAGATCCCTCGAAAAGAGAAGATTACTTACAGACACTACAGGTTTAGTAGCAGCCTTGTGTTTTATAGTCATACACAAGAAGTTCTCGTTAATAATTGATAACATTACACAATGCTTTAAATGTCAAAACCACAAAACAAAACAACACACACACAGATATGGATGTTCAGTGGTCTGCTGACCCACATATAGTATACGTAGTGGAAGCAGCTCATTCCACTCATTTCATCTCAGCGACGTTTGGTCTCCAGAGAGTCAGCAGACCTGCTGTTTCCTTCAGGCTTCAGATCTTTGCTCTGTTTCATTTGAATCGTGATCAACAGCATCGGTATTTTGGTCTTTTGAGATCATTTTTACATCCATCTTGTGTTTCCTATTTACTTTTCCTTCTTTTTCAACTATTTGGAGGTCATGTAAGGACATGCAGGTGTATATTTATGATAGAAAGACCTGTTTCACACACACACTCACACACACACACACACACACACACACACACACACACACACACACATACACACCTACATGTACAAATGCTGAATCGTTAAGTCCACTGACTTAATAACAGTGGTGCTGTCATGTGATGAGGCCATCTGTGTGTGTGTGTGTGTGTGTGTGTGTGTGTGTGTGTGGATGGTTACAAAGTGGTGAGGACTGGAAGGGTCAGATCACTAAATCCAAGGGACACACACACACACACACACACGCACACGCACAGCTTGCTTTATGACAGGCTTGGTTTTAACTGATTAGTATTCTGTCGTCTCATCTTTGGTAATTCCACAGTGGCTTGTTGTTTTATCTCCACACCAGCACACACCCACAATATAAGCACAATCACAGTTTTCTGCATCAACAATGCACAAAAGTAAGAATCTGGACGAGTCTAGATTAGCTGC
Source organism: Scophthalmus maximus (assembly GCF_022379125.1). Taxonomy (NCBI): domain Eukaryota; kingdom Metazoa; phylum Chordata; class Actinopteri; order Pleuronectiformes; family Scophthalmidae; genus Scophthalmus; species Scophthalmus maximus. The sequence continues at coordinate 26,725,268 of NC_061515.1, read as the reverse complement.
TTAACCGTTTTTCATCAGACCATCAGCTTTTTTACTACTTTTCCTAGACGCTCAGATATGAACACATGGACGCTGCTGACTGTTGTTTTTTTTCATTTTTCTGCGTCATGGTTTAAGGTTAAGATGGGCTACGAGTGGTGACGAGGATTTATCATTATCTTATTTAGACTGGTCTGTTGGCCCGGTCGAGGCTGAACGGCATAGTGACAGATGGGGAGCACAGCTGGTACTTAATCTGTGACTCAGGTAACACACACACACACACACACACACACACACACACACACACACACACTGTGTCACACAAGCTAATACATAATAGACGGCTAAAACATAGTGTACAATGTTACCAACATGTACACTGTTATTTTCAACCTGGAAGGGGTAGAAAATAAAGGAGTCAGCATACAGACACACACACACACACACACACACACACACACACACACTGTGTTTAATGCCTAGTGATTTAGGGAAGCAGAGGTGACTCCTCTTATCTCCGTAGCTCAGTGGTGACAGAGAGATAGTGCACATTCACGAGGCAATGCGTGCATGTGTTGATCCTGTTTGCATATGCAACGCTGATGTATACCTCAGGATTCAGACGTAACCGCGTGTGTTTTTGTTTGCGTACGTCTCATGCATGGGTATCGCAGGGAGCAGTACGTCGCTTTTGTCAAGACTAATTTTCAGCACTGCCTGTAGCAGCGGGAGATAAAATACTTAGTAAACTGGTCATCAGTGGAAAAAAAGCTCAGCCTTTTCAAAGAGCCAGACAAACAACACGTGTGTGTGTGTGTGTGTGTGTGTGTGTGTGTGTGTGTGTGTGTGTGTGTGTGTGTGTGTGTGTGTGTGGGTGTGTTGCAGTGATTCCTCTTTTCTGCTCGCGGTATCCGCCAATGTTATCTGTACTTTTCAGGCATCGCACAGCAGCAACTCGAGTGACACTGCAGAGGCTGAATACCTTGCAGTTTGTGCACTAAACTTCTAATAACATCTTAGTAAGTCCACAGTAAGACAGCTGAACTATAAAACACATAGTTTCTCAATTATGGAAGAAAACTCAAAATGCCTGTTACAGGTTTTTGGTGTGGACACACTGCTGTAAGCTTGGCTCAAGTTAGAGTCACCCTCAGTGCAAACGTCAGTGTAGCAGATCACACAACACGGGTTGTAACTGTATTCTCATTTTTTATATCTGTGGGCTTTATGTCCTTCCAGATTGTTTAGCCCCTTCAGGCAAATTTCTATTTTGTGATATTGGGCTGTATAATGAGATGACTTGCTTTGACTGTTCTTCTTGCTTCTTCTCTCAGCACAGCAGCACAATAATCATCTGGTTGTTAGGTGGTTTTAATAACCCCCAATCAAATATTTATGTAATGGTTCGTCCAGTCAACATGCTCGTCTTATCTCATTTTCTGAATCATTCGTTCCCCTGTGTCTCTCGTGGTCCTGGTGGCAGAGTAGTACTGAGTTTGTGTCAGGAAGTGTGTGTATGTATCCCTGTGAATGGGTGCGTTTAGCTCTTCCTGTTTACAATAGAATCTAGAAGAATAGGGGAAGTGGGGATTGTCTTTTCTTCTAAATTTATCTTGTGGACCAGTGACTACTGAGGTAACATTGTACGTCATTGTATTGTGAATGCCTGCTGTCATATATTTTTGCTGTGACAAGGGGGTGTGTGTGTGTGTGTGTGTGTGTGTGTGTGTGTGTGCGGGTTATCCCTGAAAGGCTCCCTGCGCTTTCTACTAATGTAGCTTTAAAGAAAGTGGATGTAGGCGCTGAGTGAGACAGACAGAAACAAAGCCTGCGAGTTCTCTCCATCCTTCTCTCCTCACCACAAATGTTTCCCTTCCAACTATAAATACACCCCTGAAACCTGCCGTGTCCTGAAACATGAAACGCAGCTAAAAGTGATTATCAGGGTCCAGAATAGCCCACAGTCTATGGTTACATTCGAAAACCTAATACGGTCCGCTTTTATTTTATAAGCCCAGCTTTTATTTTGTAAAGATGCGATTTTATTTGATTACACAGAGACAGGCCTTTGTGTAAAAAGCATGAATCCGGATGGAAGCCGCGCATAATTGATGGAAGGGAGATTTAGAGACCGTCCAGGTTGTGGTGAGAGATGGAGAGGGAAGAGGTGAGAAAAACAATAAAGCTGCATTACAGGCAAATGGGAGGCCCGCTGATTCCCAGTCAGTGCCATCTGTCTCCATCAACAAAGATTCATGTCATAACCACTTTCATACAAGATTATCTTTAACTCTATTTGCATGTGTACTGCAATTTGAAGGCTCACAAACTTTTCTGAACATAACCAAGTGGCAAACCCCAGTGTGACGTCACCAATTGGTTTGTGAACTGTCACTTTGAAGCGTTGAGTTTTGCACTTTGTCTAGTGTCCGCTTGGTTTTTAGGAAACCAATTGTAGCCATATTAGAAGGAGCAGGGGGTTGGGCCTGACTGAGAACTCGTCCACTGCACGTCCACCTACACCTGCAGCCTGCACTCTTTGGACAATACTAGCTGTCAGTCACATTAATTGAGACATTGTTGATTGAGCTGTTTTGTGATGTGGCACAGTACGCAGTAGAAAAGCCTCTAGTGATGAATATTGAACATCAATAGAATGATTTGCTCACCATTGAGCTTTTTTAGTTTCCCAGTAGCTGCTGGGGACAGGAACCAGACTGTCATTATGTTAAATCTGATCGTCAAATTGAACGACAGCCACTGAGCTGCGTGCATGGTTCTGTTCCATACGCAGAGATCTCACAGGAAGTGTGTAAGAAATGTGTTTTGCAAAGCAGACGGAGCAGGCAGGTGGGCGAGAAGAGGAGGAACTGTAACGCCGAGTGGGCGACAAGAGTTGGCAAGCGGCGCATGTGATCTGGTTTTCATCAGGCATCATCCAGTTAGTGTGGTCCTTCTCTGATATAAGGGAAACGATGCTTGACGGTATATTCATCTTAGAACAGAGCGTTGGCAAACGACTGCAATGACACTGAACGTCGTCAATCAGAGAACTAAAGACGAGGGCAGTGAAGAGGAGGGGGGGTTTTAGTATATGTACGTCTTTTTTATTCATACATCAGTTTTGTCTTTCCTTTCTCCCATGGATAATTAGAGGTCACAGGATATAAATAGCTTTCCATTTCAAACGAGGTAACCTTAGAGCTGTGAGTTAACCGGTTACTGTCTGTGTGAGTTAGAGTGAGAGAGAGAGAGAAACTGGGCCATACAGCCTCTTGACACTCAATCTCATTGACTGGTCACAGATTATTGTCAACTCTTGTTAGTGTGTGTGTGTTTGTGTGTGTCTGTGTTCGTGCACGTGCCTACGTGCGTACGTGCGTGTGTGCCTGATGAATTAGGTGACCAATACCATGTTTATTTGTTCTGATTGCTTTGATTGACAGCTGCTCTTGGACATGTTTTATGACTAAAAGTAATAGAGAGAGAGGATTAGGTAATATTCAGACTGAAGCTGTCTCGTCCAGACCTGCCCCTCCCTCGCTACTATAGTTGAAAATGACCCGGTGCGTAATGATGACTGTGGCCTGTTGTGACATGAACGCCCTCTGGACGTATAAGACAGAAGCTGTTAAAGACTTATTCTCATTTAAAACATTCCAGGAAAAAAACTGAACTTTCACTTATCAATTCATTAACAAACAACAAAACACAAAGGAGGGGAGCAGGTGTAAATGCCACAACATGTCAGATTTTTGACATTCTCTTGAATTTAGTTGAGGTGCATTTCAGTTTGCCAAACTTCAGAAATTCTCTGAAAACTTAGTCACAAAAAGTTGGGTAACTTCTTACATTTTTGCGTTGGTTTCGATCAATAAAATGATTAACTGAGTGAATAGAGTTCGTACTTGTCTGTGTTTACCCCAAAACCCTGGTAATGAAGTGTCTGTGTGTTTCCACTGCAAGTCCAATCCTGCCTGAAATACTTATATCCCAAAATATCTGACTTGCATCATGTTTCAAATACAACTAAAATACAACAATCACCTCTCCGTGTCTCGTTCATATAACCGACAGACTATGTGCTCTCTCTTGGGATTAGTAGTTCTTAATGTTTTTAATAGGAAAAAAAAGTGAACCTGTATGTGTATCCTTTGGGTTGCTTTTGAAATGTTTTGACTGACATTATTATTTAGAGTTTCTATTGTGCAATTAGGTTCAGAATTAATTAACTATTTTGGATCAAAACTTTTTTATGTTATTCCTAAGTGATTTTGCATGAGGGATTTTGAATTAAATAAATGCATAATACAGTTTACAGTCATTATATTTGAATTTAGAAACATCTCACCGGGTAAATCTGAAGATTGGAAAAGAAAAAACAAATGACCAAAAGAACAATAGAGATGAGCATCACCACAGGGAGATCGCTGTCTTCAGGTGTCTTATCAGTCAGTTTGTATATACAAGTGTGTGTGTGAGTTGCATCTGCATTCCAGTCTGAGTCACATGCAGGTCTGTGTGTCCGTGGTAACAAAAGCTAATTTATTGAGAAGAATATCCTCATTCATTCTAACCCTCTGTCAGCGTCTTTGAATTTGTGTCTGTGTGTCCCACAGTATTTTGTATGTCCTGGTCTGCAGCAGTGTTTTAAATGGGCCTTGTGTGAATGTGCAGGAACAGTCATTCATGTTCCACAAAGTTCCTTTGTTAACCTAGGGGCTTTTTCACACCTTAAAGTTTCATCCGCTGATCCATACTCTAATTCAAAATGAATATCACTTGAAACACAAACACATGTATGCTCCAGCTCACAATTTTCTTGTTTGCCTGCAGTGTGTTGGTGAGGAGAACTGGGTGGACAGCAGGACCATTTACATCGGACACAAGGAGCCTCCGCCCAGTACAGAGGCCTTCATTCAACAAAGATTTCCTGACAACAGAATAGTTTCTTCCAAGGTCAGTGAAAACAGGAAAACACACACGTGCACACAAAGATCAAAACACACGTCATTAAGTAAGTAAGACTACTCAGTGATAGATTTTAGAAGAATGGATATTATATTTGAAAGATTTCAGTCAGAAAAATATTGAGCATTTATTCTTTTCATTTTTTTTTGCAAGCAGGACATGTTGTTTTAATCTTTTCAAATGAACATATTATTTGACTGGACATAAATACTGTCTCACGTTTCCAGTACACATTTTGGAACTTCGTCCCTAAGAATATGTTCGAGCAGTTCAGGAGAGTTGCCAACTTCTACTTTCTCATCATATTTCTGGTCCAGGTAAAAAGCTTTTTTCTCCTCATGTGGATTTCTAATTAATTGCAGATTCCTAAATTATATTTTCCAGTTTTATTCTTGCTGCCTCCTTTTCTGTAAAAGCCTGTCTTTATTGTATAATTAAATGCTTTTCAAAAAAGTCTTTCTGTTCACTATGCTTTAAAGGTTTTCATCACAATTTTGTCATTTTCATTCTTTTGCTGGGCCTGGAAACGTTGGATATTATGTTGCCCCCTTTTATCAAAGTCTATCATCTTCCCTTGCCTTAAATTCATGTTCACATTTCTGTGTGCTGTTTGTGCGTGTGTGTGTGTCTGTGTGTGTCACTTAAGTTGATCATCGACACACCCACCAGTCCGATCACCAGTGGACTGCCGCTCTTCTTTGTCATCACAGTCACTGCCATTAAACAGGTGAGACCCAAAGTTTAAATTTTTTTACTGGTTTTCATTCTAATTTAACCAAATTTGTTTTATAAAAATAAAGACTGACACACACCTTATCACTCTCTCTCCCCCTCTCTCTCCCTCTCTCTCTCTGTGTGTGTGTGTGTGTCTCAGGGTTATGAGGACTGGTTGAGACACAAATCAGACAACGCTGTCAACCAGTGTCCTGTCCATGTGGTGCAGCATGGGAAAGTGGTCCGCAAACAAAGTCGCAAGCTCAGGGTACGTGTGTGCGCGTGTGTACGGTGTGTGTGTGTGTGTGTGTGTGTTTGTGTGACACCAGATAAATCACACTCACCCCATATAACATGAACAGAGATTTAGTGCATTTGTTTTACTGGCTCATGCTGAGGGATTTCCCTGCTACTAAGCTGTGCACATGCGTGCGTGTGTGTGAAGGCCTCAGTTGAGAGCAATTTAGCTTTTAGAAAACTTACATTAATGTGCGTTATGTAACACATTCACAGAGTGAATTTACAGCTGAGATAACAGACCTGTTACTGGTTCCACTGCCCTGTGACAGAACAAATGTTAGCAGCGGTCGGCTGGACTTGAAAGGCTTGCAGGTGGTAAAGCAGACGGTTAGCTTATTAGGCAAACTGCATTAGTAGAAACTGCATTAGCAATACTGAAGGGATAAGGGCCATGTCATCCTCCAAAGACTTGGGTTATGGTCTTCCTCTGGACCCTGTTGGAAAAGTCAGAAGATGTATGTTTGATTTTTGCCCTCAAATTAAAAATTTTACATAAAGAAAATGGATTTAGATTCAAATGAATTGTTTACAAGATTGTGTATTTAGTCATACTTACTCTTTCTCAGGTTGGGGACGTTGTCTTTGTGAAAGAAGATGAATCTTTCCCTTGCGACCTCATACTTCTCTCCTCGTCCCGAGAGGATGGGACCTGCTTTGTTACGACAGCCAGTCTGGATGGAGAGAGCAGCCACAAGGTGTGTTTGTGATTTGATTGACAACAGATTTCATATGATAATGAAACAGCCTCAAAAGTGAAAAGCCTTTTAAATTTCTCTATTTTCTTCTTAACCTCTTCGTCATTTTTTGTCTTTCTTTGTCCCTCCTCCATCTATCATCCCCTCTTCTTCCACCTTCCACTTTCTCCCCTGTTGTTCTCTCTTGATTTGATCACTTTCTCCCCCCTCTCAGACACTGTATGCAGTTCAGGACACCAAAGCTTACAGAACAGAACAGGAGGTGGACGCCATCCACGCCACGATAGAATGTGAACAGCCACAGCCGGACCTGTACAAGTCAGTACAAAAACACTCAGTGCTGAAAAACACTGTTTCGACTCTCACTAATATCTGAAACGTGTCTTCTCTCACCTATGACCTGCACAGATTTGTGGGCCGTATCAACGTCTACATGGACAATGAGCCAGTGGCCAGGTGAACAGAACCGCTCACATGTCACACAAAACAACGTTTTTCCCAGTGATTTCTAGCCACCACAAGAAAAGTTTTTCATTGAATTCTCTAAATGTTTTTTACCTGTATCCCTAAAGTTTATACAAATTATAGGAATATGTGATGAAAAAGTGACAAATCTTCAGTCTGAATGACTGATGTCTGTTTGCAGGCCACTAGGCTCAGAGAACCTGTTGCTCCGAGGAGCCACGCTCAAGAACACAGAACACATCTATGGTATGGTTTTAGCTTTCAATTGCATTTTGCTGTCTTCTTTGGTGGATAAAAGTTGTCAGATGTTAATAATGGCTCGTATTTGGTGTATTGCAAGTTTTGATCAAAAGCTCTGGAAAAATCTGTGAAATAGACCTTGTTGTAATATTTTGTTTTGTCCAACTACTGGTAAATAACTACTCCATCCTTCACTTACTCCTCCTCCTTTTAGCGGTTGTCATCTACACTGGCATGGAAACCAAGATGGCTCTCAACTACCAGTCCAAGTCTCAGAAACGGTCTGCAGTTGAAAAGTAAGCACTGTGTCCCTTATTCATTTTATTATACACAATATACTGTACGTTGTTTCTAGAGAAGGGTCTGTTAGCATTAATCACCTTCATCCTTGTTTTCATCAATTAACACAGGCTTAGGTAATAATTAATGTTTTTACATTTTTCATCCTTCCATCCATCCGTTCACACATCAATCCTTTGTTTCGTCACTGACCGGGGCGTCCTCGTGTCTCTGTGGCTCACTGCACTGACTGGATCACTTTCTCTCCATCTGGAGTGTACATGCATCTTGTAGCCAGATGGCCTGTAGATATGACTGACTGTAGGTGGATTACATTTACACTTAGACAGAGTGTGTGTGCCGGATTAACGCATTGGAATTGTATTTGTCCTCCTTTTGCCAAAATTGACTTGGCTGGGTGTAAATGCCTTGTCTCAGCTGTTCCATGTTCACAAGTATCTACTCTGAGTGTTACAGTCCAAACACACAGGACATGATTTTTCCATTAATTTAACAGTGTAGCAGAAATAAGCAACTTATAAAGAGGATTTAAGTATTCAAATCAAAACACTCACACAAAGGAAGCCCTGAGTCTACTAAGAAATGTGTATGTTCCATTTTCTGTCTGAAATTATTGTGAACAACATTCAGTGGCTGCTTGTTGTCGCCCCCTGCAGGTCGATGAACGCCTACCTGGTGGTCTACCTGTGCATTCTTATCAGCAAGGCCCTCATCAACACTTTACTGAAGTACGTGTGGCAGGCCGAAGCCAACAGAGACGAGCCGTGGTACAATCAGAGGACAGAGTCGGAGAAGCAGAGGCACATCGTGAGTCTGTTCATCACAGTAATTGTCGGTCTAATAAATAATAAAAAATATGTGTTTCCGTCATCACCTCCTCACACTCCTCATCCTCAGGTGATCCGGGCGTTTACAGACTTCTTGGCCTTCATGGTTCTCTTCAACTACATCATTCCCGTCTCCATGTATGTCACTGTGGAGATGCAGAAGTTCCTGGGCTCTTACTTCATCATGTGGGATGATGAGATGTTCGATGAGGAGCTGGGGGAGCGGGCTGTGGTCAACACGTCGGACCTGAATGAGGAACTGGGACAGGTAACAAAGTACACGAGTCTCAGAGCAGAGAGGAGTGATTTTGAGACACAAATATGAGCAGCTGCTTTGAAACTTGAATTTTTAGAATGACAAAACACAGGACTTTTAACCTGCTCTCTTTCCAGGTGGAATATGTGTTTACAGACAAGACAGGGACTCTGACAGAGAACAACATGGAGTTCATAGAGTGCTGCGTGGACGGACACGTTTATGTGCCTCATGCCATCTGTAATGGACAGGTGACGATATATTACTGACGGTATTTGTGATATCTTGTTTTTAGTGTGACTTTCATACCCAGTTAAATGTAGTAATAGTTATTGTTATAACTAGTTATAAATGTGGCAGAACTGTAAAAAAACCCATTATGTTAACGTATCACACACAGTACATGTTATATTAAATGGATTCATTGTTGCTAGGTGATGCCTGGTGCAGCCAGTATGGACATGATTGACACGTCGCCAGGTCCTGGAGCCAGGGTGAGTGCATCCTAAGTATGGATGTGTTTATATGTGTGTGTTTGTGTGTGTACATGTGTTTAAGGGGTAACACAGTGTATGTCGTACCCCACAGGAGCACGAGGAGCTGTTTTTCCGGGCGCTGTGTTTGTGCCACACGGTGCAGGTGAAGGAGGAGGAGACGGTGGACGGGATCAAGCATGGCCTCCACCAGGGCAAGTCCACCTCTTTCTATATCTCCTCATCTCCAGACGAGGTGGCACTGGTGGAGGGAATGAAGAGGTGCACACACACGCACACACACAGACACAAACACACACACACACACACACACACAGAGCTAGTGATAATCAGTAATGGTGTGTTGTTGTTTACTGCAGGCTCGGTTTCACCTATCTGCGACTCAAGGACAGTCACATGGAGATCTTGAATAGAGAGGATGAGATTGAGAGGTAAGCGTTTCTCTTTTAAACGATATTTATCTCTTTAACCCTTTTTTTTCTCCACTGATTGGTTGATTCCAATCGTAATTTCTCAAAAACTAAAACAGCTGGATTTGTAATATTAAGTCATTACTGCAACATGTGCAAGTTGCTAAAACCAGCTGCCTCTGAGCCATGATTATAAATTTAGATCAGTGGAGAACAGAGAAGATTATTGTCAACTGAAAATTATTTTATCTCCTGGCCTTTCAGCTGATTTTCAATTTACAGGCTGGTGAGAATGTTGCGAAATTATGTAAGATTTTTTAAGGATTAACTACAGCATATTTTCAATCTTGTTACAATGTTGATTGTAAAATCAGGTTTGAGCTGCTCGAGGTTTTGACATTCGACTCAGTCAGACGGAGGATGAGCGTCATCGTCAGGGCCAGCACTGGTAACGCACAACAATCTTATATCACATTATATATATATATATCATTTTTGTCTTGCACATATTCTTATATATTATATTTATCATATATATTTCAATATGTTGCCTGTGTGTTTTTGGGAGCAGGTGAGCTCTATCTGTTCTGCAAAGGTGCAGACTCCGCCATCTTCCCTCGAGTTATCTCAGGCAAGGTGGATGAGGTTAAAGCTCGGGTGGAGCGCAATGCAGTGGTGAGAGAATACACACACACATGCACGCACACACATGCACAAACACACACACACACACATGCACGCACACACACACACACAAACGCAAACACACTCCCATGAACCCTCAAACTTACAGAAAAATATTTTTTTCTGAGAGCATTCCTGAAAGTTTCAAAGGTTGTGTGACAGCTGTTTCCACAGCTACAGCACATGAACACGGTGGTTTCCATGGTAACCAGAGGAAGTTGATCAGTGGAGTATGACACACTTCCACCAAGCAGTTGTATTGTATTTTTCCAGAGAGAGTTGGGTGTGAATTTTAACAGACAAAAAATTGCACGTACAGTTTGTCCCATCAGGTCTTGAATAACATATTTCATAATTTTCTTACTCTAGTCCTTCTGTCTTTGATACAAAAAAATTCCACCTCAAGTGGAAACTCACATTGTCGTAGTTGCATCTGCAGATTAATAATAGTTTTCAGTGAAACCAGAAGGATCTGTGGTGGGTGGTGCACTCAAATAGAAAGAGCAAGTTGCTGCCCACACACTTTCATTCAGAGAACAAACTCTATTTGTAAAACAAATGATGGAAAATGCATGTGTTTTTCTCTGTAAATCATTGGATTCTTCCATCCCATGAATCTAACCCTGCCTGAATCTTGTTCCACTTCCAGGAGGGCCTGAGGACCCTCTGTGTTGCCTACAGGCCTCTGAGCCCTGAACAGTACGAGGAGGTTTGCCACCTGCTGAGCGGGGCCAAGTTGGCGCTACAGGACCGCGACAAACGCCTGGCAGAGGCCTATTACCTCATAGAGAAAGACCTGATACTCCTGGGAGCCACGGCTGTGGAGGACAGGTGGAGGATCTCTTTTAAAAGGACAATTTCATTGTATAGAAATTCAGTCTTTGCTTTTGGTCTGCCACTTCGCACACTGCTAAGCACTAGCGCTTGATTCTGTGAGTGCCCCAGTTTTAAGAGAGACAAACTGAGCAAGGGTAAGTGGCGGTTCTGCTCTCCAGTCGCACACTCGCTACTGAGACGGGCCTAACCCTGAGGGCATTGCAAGTCCACTTATCCTGTATAAAGAGAGGCAGACTATTATATTGTATGCCTCTCTAAGGAATATTTTGTTCAACTGAAACTGTTTTCTTTGTCTTCTCTCCACAAAAGGCTCCAGGAAAAAGCAGCGGACACTATTGAGTCTCTCCACAAGGCCGGCATGAAGGTGTGGGTGCTGACCGGCGACAAGATGGAGACGGCGGCTGCAACCTGCTACGCCAGCAAGCTCTTCCATCGCAACACCCAGATCTTGGAGCTGACCACCAAGCGCACCGAGGAGCAGAGCCTCCACGACGTCCTGTTTGACCTGAGCAGGACCGTCCTGAGGCAGCACGGAGGCATGACCAGGGACACTTTCTCTGGGTGTGTGTGTGTTTAGTACTTTAAAAGAAGAGGGAGCAAAACAGCATTTTCTGTTTCTGTTGCAGTGAGACAGACCTATTGACCCGTCTTCTGTTTGTCTAGTTTATCAGGTGACTGCACCGACTATGGTCTGATCATTGATGGAGCCACCCTCTCTGCGGTGATGAGGCCAGGCCAGGAGGACTCAAGCTCAGGGAACTACAAAGAGATCTTCCTGGAAATCTGCCGCAACTGCAGCGCCGTGCTCTGCTGTCGAATGGCGCCACTCCAGAAAGCACAGGTACAGAGACTTCTGATGGCAACTGGTACTGATTTTGGGGTCAAGAGTTCCCACGTGTGATGTGCGTTTTGCTTTCTTGCCTTTTCATTTCTAGATTGTGAAGCTGATCAAAGACTCCAAGGAGCACCCGATCACACTTGCGATTGGAGATGGAGCTAATGATGTCAGCATGATCCTGGAGGCCCATGTTGGCATTGGTTAGTGCTTCGGAAGAGTGTCCCATTCCTGCAACATCCGATTGACATGCTACTCTGTTAAGTTGCTTCATGTTGGCAGCCACTTCCTTTTAATTGGCTTCATTTTAACGATAATAACTCACAGCCTACAACGCACCGCTGAAGCCAAGTGTAAATCTGGAGCAGAAACCCTTTGTGCAGTTGGTTAAAATAGTTCCATTGAGAACTTTTATGATGCATTATTTTGTGGCATCTTTACCAAAATAAATTTGCCACAACATTGAATAACTTCTCGATGTTGGGACCCGAGGTCAAGAAAGATCTGCAGTGTTGCTTTATCCAAAGTATATAGTTTGTAAATGTGTCCAAACTGAAAATACCAGGAAATGACAAACCCCTGTCTGCCTCTCAAGGTATCATGGGTAAAGAGGGTCGTCAGGCCGTGAGGAACAGTGACTACGCCATCCCGAAGTTCAAACACCTCAAGAAGATTCTGCTCGTCCACGGACACTATTACTATATACGCATCTCCGAACTTGTGCAATACTTCTTCTACAAGGTAGAAATTGTGTTTGCTTAAGAAGATGTTTTCAACTTAGTATAAAATCTAATTTTAATTTTTGCCAGGTTGTTTTTTATTGTGGGTTTGAATGCTGTTCTAGTGTGTACTTCTAACCTGCTGCCTGCTTTTCTACTCTCATTTATTTTGTCTTTTCCCAGAATGTCTGCTTCATCTTCCCCCAGTTCCTCTACCAGTTCTTCTGTGGCTTCTCACAACAGGTAGACACAAACACACACACACAGTATCAAAATCCAACGATCATTAGGAATGAAAGGATGAATGAATGAAAATGCTGCTCTCTGTGCGTCTCTCCAGCCGCTGTATGATACAGCCTACTTGACTCTGTACAACATCAGCTTCACCTCGCTACCCATCCTGCTCTACAGTCTCATAGAGCAGCACATCAACATGGACATCCTGAAGAAGGACCCGTCTCTGTATAGGTCAGAGTGTTTCTTTTTCCTCATTTTTCACATTTTCGACACAGAAGGGAGAGAAAATTCCAATAGAGTTCCCAAACCCCTGACAGCTGGTGTCTACCTCCTCTCCTCATCAGGCAGAACCGTCCCACTTAACTTTGTTTTCTTGGATTCAGTTTGGTCACAGCTCCAACGTTTCCAAAGTGAAAAACACGAGGGTTCACATGATTAGATGAAGCGTTTTTCCTCTCAGGCTGCATTCTTTCTTTTCCCTCGTCTCTCTCCCTCTCTCTCTCTCTCTCTCTCTCTTTCTGGAGATGAATCAAAGGCCTTGGGTCGTGTAGTGTTCTAGTTTTTATGATGGGCCTGTATCAGTAATGTACCCATGAATCAACGCACATGATTGTCTACGCTAGATCAAATTAAAATATCTCATTACATTCGTTTCTGGTTAAAGGTAGGTAATGCAGCACTGATCAATAAATGTTTAATCACTCATGCGAGAGCTTGTCCATATGAGCAATTCATGATGTTTACTGGTATGATGTGTTTACCTTCACAGAGATATTGCTAAGAACTCTTTGCTGCGGTGGCCCATCTTCATATATTGGACCATTCTGGGTGTATACGATGCCATTGTGATGTTCTTTGGTGCTTACTTCCTGTTTGACAACACCACCTTCACCAGCAACGGACAGGTAACACCTATGTGTCTATCTTTATTTTTGTGGTTATTTTAGTTTATTGAAAAACAAAAATCAGAGACATTTTTCCTTCTGGTTCAAATCTCAAACTTTTTTGAATTTTATTTTGCAGGTTCAAGTATTGTAGCTCAAAATCTTTTCTCAACAAATATGCAGCATCTGATTTCAGGAAAAGTCTGAAGGCTGTTGATCTAACCAGTTCCCTTGAGCTAAGAAGGATTTCTGATGATTGACATTTTAATATAAGAGTCCAAGGACTTTCCTCCATTCACATCCGAGACGCGACAGCACGGCTGGTTTCCCACCATCTTCCTCTGTGTTCTCAGTTTGTGTCCTTTTCATTTTCGAGGAGTGTTACTCTCCCGGAAACCTTTTGGACTGCTTTGATTTGCTTGATTTGACTTAATTTTTTGCATCTAATTTTTTTTTTCTTTCTCTTCTCCAGCCAAATAATTCCATTCAGTTTATTTCATTATGATTTTTTTCTTCTGGCCTTCTCCTCTTCTTCTTCCTCCTCTTCTCTTACCTTTGTGTTGCTCTTTCTTTTTTGCTTCTCTTTCCTCCTTCCCAGCTAATGACAACCAACACACAGATGGTAAGCCTGTCGCTGTCTCTCTGTCACCTCTGCCCCTAGTTTCACTTTTCAATTCACTGTTTCGTCCCGTCACATGGCCTGATCCCCAACCGACCCATCATCTGTTCACCATTAGTCTCACGCCCAACCCTCAGTGTCGGCTGTAGATGCAGGAACCGCAGGCTTTTGTGTAGTGTCCGGCCTTTACCTCGAACCACGCTCGTGTGTTTAGGTGTTAATGTAGTGATCAAACACATTAGATGTACCTTATGTGTGTGTGTGTGTGTGTGTGTGTGTGTGTGTGTGTGTTCAGTTAAAAGCACAAGATAAATGGATATAGAAAAAAAGATTTGCACTTCTACTTCCATTACATGACATTGAAGACATTCTGTCATCTGTCTAATCTGATTCTCCATCCGCTGATGCTGCTCCTTTGAGAGGAGAAGAACATTTGTGGTCACTCTCTGAACCATCAGGACTATTTGGATTTTAAGCTAGGTTTGTAAAAAAAAATTGGTTGGATGCAAGGACGTTGGCACTGATGTTTCCATCCAGCAGGACACAAATCTGAATCTTTTGAATTGACTCAAAGCATAAAAGGGAAGAGCTCAGATTATTGAAATGTGCAATCGGCCCGATCATCCTCCTTATGTCTTCTGGTTCAAAATTTACAAGACTAATTAACATTTTTTCATTTATTAACGGCCCATGTAGCCCAGTAATTAACACATGGAGTCATTTAAAAACACCTCATCTCACGTGTCCCATTCATTGGTCATCTGAGAGTCTATGCTCCACCTGAATGCTGCTGTCTGAGCTCCCTGCCATCTGTTTGATTGATTCTCTATTGAATATTTTGCACTCAAGTTTCTCGCCGTGTACCATAATAACACCAGGCCTGCAGAATGACCTAAGTGCATTTAACTGTGAATTTCTCCTGAATACAGTCGTGTCGCTCTTGAATCCAGGTGTTTTCCAAGGTTTTCCAACCAAGCACTTTCCGTTGCTTTGCTTCTCCGGCTGACAGTGTGTGTTCACTGATGTCACGGTGTGTGAATGCCATTTCACTAACAATGACCGTTTGCTCCTGCAGATGTTTGGAAACTGGACGTTTGGGACGCTGGTCTTCACTGTGCTCGTCTTCACTGTTACATTCAAGGTACAGTAAATACGCGTACACATACAATATCTGAGCACACGGGGGCCCATACGTTACTGTAAGGCTGCATCACTAGTATCATTGTAATTCTACACTTGACAGCTCTCATGTTTCTCTCTTAGTTGGCTCTAGATACTCATTACTGGACCTGGATCAACCATTTTGTCATCTGGGGATCACTAATTTTCTTTGTGGTCTTCTCTCTGCTGTGGGGAGGAATCATCTGGTAGGTTAAGAAAACATATTTATATATATATTTTAAAGAGGCAATAGACAAGCTCCTACTTCTGGCTCCTAGCTTTCACTACTGGCAGCATTGGCATTGAGGCTGACTCAACTCGAGCAGCCTGGCTACTGTCCAATATTTCTGTTACAACCTCCCCTCTCCTCTCCCTCTCCAGGCCCTTCCTCAACTACCAGAGGATGTACTACGTGTTCATGCAGATGTTGTCCAGTGGTCCGGCCTGGCTCAGTATAATCCTGCTGATAACGGCCAGTCTGTTGCCAGATGTGGTAAAGAAGGTGATCTGTAGGGCGCTGTGGCCCACCACCACTGAACGCATACAGGTGCGTACATTCATATGGATATTACATAGCTAATTTTAAAAAAATGTATACTTTTCAATTTATTACTAATAATGTGCTTAATGTATTTTGGAATAGTGATGAAGAACATTTTTGTTGGTGCTTTATGATATTTACCAAAGTGTTAGCGACTCTAATGCTGTTTATAACATGTCTAACTGACGACTGTGGGTCAGCAGATGTTTGCCGGTTTTGGCTTCATCCCCGCTCTGATGGATGTGAGTCCGTGAGCTCCTCTCTGTCTCTGTTCACTGCACTTTGCCAAAATAAATGTGATACCTGCTTCTAGAATGTAAATATCATTTTGACATTTGAAAAACAAGACATTTGAGGGTATGACCTTGGGCTCCGAGTAATTGTAATTGGCATTTTTCACCACGCCATTAATAGTTGATAAGTCCACTTAAGAATCTGCAGACTGATCGATATTGAAAACAACTGTTACCTGCAGCACTTAAAAATCAATATGACTCCACGGAAAATAAATTGGTTTTCCTAGATTTTCTAAAGAGTGACATGCCGAAATGATAAAGCTTAGAAGGCATTTATGAGTCAGTTAAAGATCCTGTAGCGTTCAGACAACCACATGAAAACAGTCGGCCACTCCTAGGCTCAGAGGAGCTCAGTTGTTCTAGGTGCAGGTGCAGTACATGGAGACAAAGGGACTTTTCTACCAGGCCTGTTTCTTTGTTGTGATAGTTGCTGCAGTGCCAAGAACACATCACGGAAGCAGACGTGTAACAGTTTGATGTGTTGTTCTCTAACTGTTTGTGGTGAACTTTTGAACTTTTGCCTTTCAATGACCTGGAAAACCTTTTATGTGACTTCCTTCTTAACCTAAACATTTCTTTTTCCGTAATCAACCTAATAACGAGAGCCCGACCGACGTCATCTTCTCTTGGCTGTTTGAACATGAAGACTTTGTACATGAGAACTTTTTGAATTGATCGTGTGTGTGACTGATCTTCAGAGCTTTAACTCTTTCCCCCTCTCCCCCGTTCACTCCCTCCCGCTGACCTCCTGGTTCCCACCTTCCTCATCCTCTTCTCCTTTGCTGTATCCTTGCTCTGGCTCTCCTCCGTGGCAGTTTAAAGGCCGGTGCCTTGCCTCCGAGCCCTCCACCATCTTTATGCTGTCCCAGACCTCCAGCAGAATCAGTTTCTAACCCGAGGAGGTGACCCCCCCACTGCCATTCCACCTCTTTCTAACATCCCTGTTCCTCTCTGTAGTTTCCCTTTTCTGTATATTATCCTGTGACTTTCTCCCTGCCACCGTTTTTGCATGAAGTGAGTCTCGTGTTATCCCGTCTGTTTGCATGCAACGTCGTGTAAACGTGACGTGTGATGTGACGCCTTCATGACTTTTTTTGTTTTAGAAATCATTGTTTGTTGAACACTAATGTTAGAATATTCTCATATCTGAATGTGAACGTGTGTGTGTGTATTTGTGTGTGTGTGTGTGTGTGTATGCCTGCGTGTGTTTATACAGAGTGTGAGGGATATGAGAGTGTTTGAGAGGGCCCTGGCCTACCAGAGTTCTGACTCCTTACTAGATGGAGAAGCTGTCACAGAAGCCTAGAGGGCTTCAGCACGGTAAAACATACACCCTGACTCTGTGTGTGTGTGTGTGTGTGTGTGTGTGTGTGTGTGTGTGTGTGTGTGTGTGTGTGTGTGTGTGTGTGTTTGTGTGTGTGTGTGTGTGAGTGAGAGGGAGTTTGTAATGGTTGGATTGGGTAATGGTCGGTGATATTAACATCCTGGAGTGATGGGGTTTACTTTGCCGTGGTGTGTGTGTGTGTGTGTGTGTGTGAGTGTGTGTGTCTGTGTGTCTGGGTGCCTTTGTAAAGGCCTTAAAAGTCCAGTGATCCAGTCTTTCTCCAGGTAATGTATGATACACTCGGATCCTGTTTGGTGACTCTTTACATGGAGCTGTGGCGCCCTCTAGTTACACGTCAGTGTGGCTACAGCGGCACACGACAGTTTACTCACAGTGGGACATAACCTTCATGCATGTTTATTTATCATTTGTTTCATTTGCATGGTTTGGTTCTATTAAAGCAAGCTCATGGTGTTATTTGGTGCCGTGGCATTTATTAATTTATTAATGTTTTTCATTACTAATGTGAAATGTGCTCGGGTTGCATCGCTTGTGTCTAAAAAAGAGGGACATTATCATCACAGCTGGCCATTAGCTTAAAGACAGCTATTTTTTTAAAATTATATTATTTAATCAATCAGTTGTTTCCAGTGTCAAGTCACTGATGCATATCATCTGAGCTGCAACAATTTTTTTCCTTTTACATTTCAAGAATGAAATCACAGGAAGATTTAGACAATACAGTTGAAATAGTTTTCTCATTGGTACCAAAAGATGAAACCTCCAACCTCCAGAGAGGTGGTAGCTCACCTGAAAGCCCTCCCTAGAGCATGTAGCTCCAGGCCATACAAAAGTATATGTCAACAAAATGTTTGCATTTTGGCAGCTGTGATAACCATGTCTCTTAAATCTCCTCCACCTGCTCTGGGAGAACTCTCTACTCAGTGTTTCAAGAGTAACATGTTTCCTTGTCTTTTTTTACTTTGTCCCTCCTCCTCCTCCGTCCTCTTTCTTTCTTAATACCTTACGCCCTCTGCCTCCTTCTCCTCCCCCTTCACACCCCCGTGCAGAATGCTGATAAACTCTATAAGGGCCACCTCTCCGAGTTCACCCCTCTGGCGTCTCTCCATGCCCCGTCCAAGGCTGGCGGCCACCGGCGAGGCTCGGGACACCAAAGGAACGCGGCGAACCCCCGAAGGTCTGCACCCTTTAGCAAGAAAGTCATGTTCACACACTGGCAACGCAAGCCAGACTACAGCACCTTCACCCCCCTCCTCCGATTCGCAGATGACTCCCGCCACCTCGGGCAGGGACATGGCTACAGCGGGGCGGGGCCCGAGACCTCAGTCTAATTTATTTCAGTTTGGTAGTTCTTTTAAATTCCTAATTCCGGATATCAGATACAATGACAGGTGTTTCAGAGCTGGACTGAACAAAGGAGTGATGGTGATGAATTGGTACAGAAGTGGAACAGGACGTCACATCCCCCAAAACATGACTGCATTTGTTGATTTTACTGAGCTGGAGTTAAATAATGGACTATGTTGCTCATAGCAGATGTCTGTAATCTGTGAGGGATTACAGTGAAAGTAATCTCTATAACTTCCTCCAAAGCACTGGAATGATCTGCATCCACAGGCTTGCCGCTACAACGCGCAAAGGGCTCAGTGTACTGACGTCATGACAATAACAAACTCTAGAGCTTCGATTTCATAAAGCATATTATAGCAGACTGAAAATATGCGCACGGGCCCTTTACACCAGTCTGCCTTTGAGAGCAGGCAGCGGAAGCGTACTTTTTCTCTAACTGTTGGGGTTTATATGACTTTCCCCACAAAATTGATGATGTGTTGTGATTGGAATTTTGCTACTGATGATGCCGATGACGGTAACGGTGCTTTCTCAGCACCCGCTTTCTCTGACCAATCATTTTTCTTCTCTTCACTTCCTTCCATCTCCCTCTTTCTGTCTGTCCGTCCCTCCGACTTGTCTGTTCTGCCTCTTCATAGGACTAACTGGTGTTGCCTTTGTGCAAACCTGTTATCCCGAAACACTCCGTAGGCCCTCTGGGGGGTCAGACTCTACATCCTTGTAAGGACACGTCACAGTGACGCTTTCGTGTGTGACTTGTGGATCTGAGTCGGTCTTTTTCTCCTGTTTTTATCAGTAGTCGTATATTATGTCTTAAAGGATAAAAAGACTTTGGCTCCACTTCCCACATGAAAGCTTTGAAAGTCACATGTAGGTAGTTTAGAGTGTTGTGGAGTAGATAGGTGTGTAGACCGGTAGTTGTCCTGTTAGTGTTTGTGCTGTACTTCTGTATCGCTGCAGGATCTCCTTCTTTTATCTTTGAAGCACTTTAACTATAGACATTCATCTAATATTCATCTATAATGCTCTGAAGTCTTTTTATGCTTATTGATGTAGTGATAGGTACCAGTACAAATGGCTTCTTGGCTGTTTCTTTATGCCTTAATGTCACCTTGTAAATACCAGAGATCATGAACCAAAGAACCAGAAGATAGAAACGTCTGACCTCCTCTAACTCACAGACGTACGGCAAGTTTATTAAATCAGATTACACGGTGTGGTCTGTAGGTCAACTGTCAAGTTTGGAGAGATTAGATATTTTTTTATTTTTAGTCACATGCTATTTTAAGCACCTTAGAAATGAACGTACAAATCATGACGTCAGGATTCTGTCGAGTGCATCTTGATGCCTTTGATTAGTAGTTTCAGTCCTTCTGAGATTTTCTTCATTAGTCATATAGACATTTAAAATGTACGACACACACACAGTACGTAGACCCAAGTCTCAGTAGGAAATCATGACTGTAACACTGTCGTATAAATTGATACAAAACCTACACAACAGACGTCAGACGAAATTGGACCTGGAATAAATACAGAATTAAACCACTGCAGTTAATTTAACTTAGTTAGATAGTGGTTCTTATTATGATCCCATCATCTCTCAGTTTCTTTAAAGGCAGTTCCATGCTCACACGTCAATGTACTGTCACTAAAAGCTCTGCTCCTCTTACAACACACATTTAAAAGGACCCGTCCGTCAGCCTTGGACTCGCTCAGCCTTCGTCATATGTGCCTGAATATGTTGTTTGTTCCCTTTCTTGTCGAGAGTTACTTGAGACGATCAATACAATTTTCACGTCCGTAAGGAGAAACATGAAGGTGAAATGAAATCATACAGAGTATCCACAGTTGCTTTGTTTATTTTATGAGCTGCGGAGTGATGAAATTCAGGTATCGGAAATTCACTCGCTCATACTCATACAGATGTTGTTCCACCTAATGTGGAATTATCATATTTGTCAGGTATTTTAGTTTGCAGGATATTTTTGATGGCTTATAGCGTCTAATCGCTCAGTGCTCATGCCCATAAAAGGCCTTATGATGTTATTACAGGAGGTGAAATAAGATTCTCACCGTGCTTTCTTTGAATTGTGTCTTACATTTTCCTGTTTGAACACGTATCCTCTCTCTGTCTTTCTCTCTAGCTGTCCCTCTCTTTCTCTTCCTCCTCTTCTCTCATTCTCCCTCTTCTGAAGCGACACAGGAGTTTTCTCCACGTCAGCCGCCTCCATCCGTTCTCATCATCACTCCATCCATCTACAGTACACATCCAATGTGAGACAGAGTAGAAAATTGTTTTATACTCGACTTTTAATAGTCCTCCTCCGTGTGAACTAAAGCCTTGTTGCTGCTAGAGATGCTCGTAGCTGCTTTACTTTAGGTGCCTTGTGCTAGTCTGTGCTCAACTGTCTGTGCTTGCTTTTTATGGTCAAATCTACTAATAATAGGCATTTGGATGGAAAGGCACTGCAGACGACGGATGTATGGCTGCATGACCGAAGAGAGATTAGATAAGTGAGTAAAAAAGGTGAATGTAAAAGTCAATGGACGTAGGTTCTACTGTCCAAGATGATTTATTTGGAAAAAAAAATACAGCACTGAAACATAACATTTGAAAGAACAATCAATGAACAAATTAATTATCACTTCTGCATCATTTTTATTGTTTTTATTCCAAATGTTTTGTCTCTGTCCAGGAGGGAATTTGTCTCTCAAAAGTTATTTGAACTATTTTCATTAATTTATAAAGTCTTCAATTCTCACTCATTTAAAGACGTAGAAAACTTAATTGATCAACTGCAGTTGGATCAGTGTTACACCTTTCTTTTTTTTATGTTCATATTTTGTTTGTATTGTTTGCTTAAATGTCTGACTTGCTTCTCACGATTCTTTCCACAGAAATAATTCCGATAGAAATTAACAGCAAAGCAAAGGAATCAAATATATCCACGTGGTTTTCTTATTAAGGGTCAGTTCAGCCAAATTCCAAAAGGGGGGGCAAGCTTTATATTGTTTCTGAGACGAGATATTGAATATTGATGAAATCTTGGAGATACATAATTAAAACCAAACCTATACATTTTTGGTGTAATTAGGATGAACTGAACCTTTAACGTTCTCAGGATCGTGAATGTAAATCAAAGATCCAGTTCCTCTTGCTCCATGTGTGCATTCAAACTGGACTTTGACAGATGCAGATTCTTGAAGGGAGATTTTTGTCCGACATAACTGTGCCAGTATTTAATATTAGGAAAATGATATCATGTTTTCCCACCTGTAAATTTAAGAGAAACACCAACATGAGATTTTATTATTATAATATTGACACTGAGAGGCACACAGAGAATATGAATTGGTGCCATAAGTCAGGTTGGTCCTGTAGCTTTGTCTGTAAATCTGTCCATCAGAAAACTGTGGGATCCATATGAATTCAAAAATATGTTACAAAAGAATAATATCCACACTTACTTGAGAGCTTTTTGTATGTACAATGTGTTAGAGACCGTGTTACCTTTTCTTCTTTTTTTACTTTCAAGAGACTCTTTGACGTGTGTCTTATTTGGGTTGAAGAGTATTCGAACAACACTGGACAATTATTATAATTTATAAAATAAGAGAGATTTCTGTGGTGTTAGCTCAGTTACACCCCTGCACTGAACCGTCTCGTCTGATGATGGACACTATGCTGTAGACATTTTTTTTCAAAGCCATTAAATGGTGGATTGAAGGTCTCACTGTACCGATCACTCCAACGGTCCTGATCTTTTCAAGACCACTGAAACAGTGACAGCCTTCAAACAGAATGTTATCTTTTCTCTTTTACAACGTGTTATTGTGCAGTGCTCTGTTTTACTCATAACCAACAGTATCTATAATTGCTGTACACACAGATACGGTATACATATATAAATATTTATATATATAAGATATAAATGTAGTTATGTTAATTGATGTACAGTTTTGGGGTCTTTTTGTATACAGTTTTTAAACAAGAGTCATATCAACATATACTTGTGGATTTCTGCCAACCTTTCTGTAGCTATCGACGGCAAACTGCTGTACATGTGCTTACGAATAAAAGCCAGAGGTGGAAATATAAAAACCTGCTTTCTTTTTCCTGAGTGACTGCACCGCATGCACCAGCCACAGGGACGCAGCAGAGTATTTCCGATGCGCCGGACCTGAAAGATCTGAGTCAACATATAGAACACACCTGAAGAGTTTCTAAATATCTGATTCTGAAATAAAATAAGGATGTTTCATGTGGAGAATTACAAGTAACCTGTGTTCACTCACAGGATGCTGTGTTTTCTCACACTAAACTGTCACCTGTGTTGAAAATGACAAGGATTTGGGGGACAGAGAGAGAGAGAGAAAAAAAAAGATATCTAGATTTAATTCTTCTCCGAAGTTGCCCCAGGGCTGCCGTTTGCACCATCTGAGGGTGTCAACAAGATTAGGATGGAGGTTTTGGATCGATTGGATTCCCTTCATCCTTTTCACTTCTCATCTGCGCTGATCTGCGCGTCCTCTCCTCCACAGCTGGCAGCCGATGAGACCTGCTAAGAGCGTGTGTGACAAGGATGGAGAAATATCTAGGGCACGACTGTCAGAGGTGAAATCAAGGGAAGAGGAAGAAGAAACATTTTTTCCAAAGGGTTGAGAAGTGGAATTGCATGTTCATTGCATGGTCGACCTTTCGCCCTCAGCTGTCTTTACCAGGTTGGGACTCTCGATCAAAGTCTGCATGTTTTACCTTCAACTGAACCAACTCCGACACCACTATAAGTAAAAACTATAGATATGCTGTAGGTCGACTTGATTTCCTTTCATGCTTTATTCACTCTGTATAGATTTTACGATACAGACAGATGGAAGGTGCAGGGTTAAACCTCCTGAGTCATAGTGCGAGCCTCACTTTGAACTTCCTTCTTGTCAGATGTGCTGAGGTCGGAATCGGTGGCAGATAATCAGTGAGATGTAAGGTAGGTGTCAAGTTTGTAACTCAGGGGCCGTAGAACAAAGAATACTGGAGCGAAATGAGTTCACACCCACATGAAAACACAAAAAGGTCAACAATTTCTGGGTATAAAGAATCTGAATATATATCAAAGTGACATAATCAATGTATTAATTTGATTACCGAAAAACAACCAGCTCATTTTGACACCTGCAGTAACGACAGTGTGTCTTGTGTGTTGTTGCACATTTCTGTGCCCAGCAGTCGGTCTGACACGCAAACTAAGCTTAAATCATTAGACCTGAGACCTCCATCCACCGCACACACACACACACACACACACACACGAGTCTTTTCTCATGGTTGTAATGTCAGTGTGTGTCTCTATTCACAGCATTAAATGGAGGGAGGTGATGGATGCATCCACACGTGAAATCTACGAATTAGCTCTGAAATTGCTGTTATTTGCCACCGTTTATGGCCTGGCTTTAAACGGGAGTTGTTTTGAGGATGGATGCACAAACACACACGCACATACACACACACACACACACACACACACCCACACGCTCTCTCACCAACAGGGATGCTTACAAAAATTGTGCTTGACAGAATTTGGTGAGCTTAAACACAAACATTGAAAATCTCTTGAGAGGTTTTAACATTTTTAGCTAAATTATTTGTTGTTCCAGTGAAATGAAACTGAGATCTGCTCTTTCTTTCTCCACCTCATCTTCCTCATCTCTTGGCTTGTCCATCACCTTCAGCCACTGCACCTTGCTTGAACGAAGAGGAAATTGTGCAGATAAAACTTTTATCCCCTGGGTCCTCATGTCTTTGTCAGCCTCTTCAATTGCCCGAGACACAATACAGTCAACTACAATACAAGACAATCTGAGCCTTAAAGACTTATTGTCAGCTGCATGCTGAGGTGGGCTGTCGATGTCGTGTTGTGTTTACATGAACAATATATTGTGTACACACACACAGTTGCAGGGGCATAGACACAGATAATTTCATAGGCAACACATCATGAGAATTAGTAACATTTTGTTTTTTTGAATAAAGAAAAAGAAAATAGTAATAGTAGCGATTCAACACTTCAGGATGATTGGGAATGAAAAAATCTTTAAAACACTCGCTGGCCCTAAACAGTGGGCATTTGACTGGTAATTTTACTGTGTTTTTGTCTGTTTTCCCTGCACTTTACTGAACAAGTTAATAGTTTTTTGGCAAAATTCAGTTTTCTCAAAGAGGTGAAACAGCGCCCCTCTGGGTTCGAACGGCGGGCTGATGTCAGCCGGGCGTGTGTGGCCAAACAGCGGTATTGCACACTTTACCGGAGTTCCCCGAACGACACCAGGTGTAACTTCGCGTCTCTTGATTAGAAGTTATCCGAACGACGAGAGACGCTGCGGACACGTACAACACGATAAACAAGAGGCGAAGTCAACAAACACAAGAAAATAAAGGTACATTGAAACCATCATTTAGTTTTCCAGAGTCAATGCTGTCAACTAAGGAGTTTTTGGTAATCTTTTGAAAGACAGTTCGGGCGACAGTTCGAGGGCGGAGCCAAGGACTTCTGTCAACAAACAACAAACAAAATGTCAGCTGGACATGGAATATGACAAACCCTTCATCTTCATGAGAGGAAGGAGAGACGACTTTGTCTTCTAATGTGAGTCTAATATTCCCCCTCTGTCTGTTTCTGTCTCTCTGTTGTTGCTGTTGTTGTTGTTGCTGTTGTTGTTGTTGCTGTTGTTGTTGTTGTTGCTGTTGCTGTTGTTGTTGCTGTTGTTGTTGTTGTTGTTGCTGTTGTTGTTGTTGCTGTTGTTGCTGTTGCTGTTGCTGTTGTTGTTGCTGTTGTTGTTGTTGCTGTTGTTGTTGTTGCTGTTGCTGTTTTTGTTGCTGTTGTTGTTGTTGTTGTTGTTGCTGCTGTTGTTGCTGCTGTCTGTTGCATTTGCTGGTTGTTCAGTCGCCTGTCGACCGTCTGTGATTTTAAAACTCTGCTGGTTGCTTGTGAGAGTTCGGTCATTCATGTCTTGCATGTTGGGTAATGTCACAACACAGTAGACGGTAGAGTGTGCAAGTCGTGTATTGGATACATGCATTTGTGCTTCTGACGTATCCATCCGTTCTGTACTGCGAGGACATTACAAGGAGAGGAGCAGTGAATGGAAACTATACAACAGAAATGTAATACATAACAAAAAAAACCCAGTTAGAATATATGAAAGTGTGTGCAACGTGTACAATCTGTCGCTGAGAGTTGCAGTTGTGCAAGAAATACAATTTGAAGAGTTGTAGAGGTTGTGCCGTAGTAATCCACGTGGTGGGATGTGCAGAGTTGGTGTGTCTGTGTTAATGTGACGCATACTGTGACCTCTGACCTTGTTGGTAAGGCCAGCTGCAGAGGGAGAGAAACAGGTTTGCATTGGTACATGCTGTCTTTAAAAGTTCTTCTGCTCAATGTAAGAGTTTCTTTTCTTTTTAATGGAGCAGCCAATGAATGTGGGACATAGACTGCGTCGCTCCGCTGACTGTCTCCTCTTTACAAGTGCAGAAACAAACTAATCAGATTAGTGTGAATCCCCCTTCTCAATGCTGAATGGAGGCCAAGTGCCAGAGGCAGAACGCTGACATTTCTCTGCTGGCTGTTTTTTCTCTCTGCTATGAAATCATTCCCTTTTTTTCCTCAATCACAAATAGTGATTCAGATGTTGAATTATACATTGAAGTGTTTGTTTTTTAAAACTAGCACACAAGCGCAGTCTGTTGCTGCTCTCCTCCTCATCATCTTCCTTGCTCCTTTTTTCCTCCTCTCCTCATTTCTCCACCTCTCCATCCCGGCTATCAAACTCCTCCAATTTTTTTTTCTTCATATTTAGCCCTTTCTCTGCTGCAGCCCTCTGCGCTCCCTCCCTCACTGTTGTCTACCAATCAACTTGATTGATTTTATGCCTCCTCTTATCGAGCGGAGCAGCCGCTGTCAATAAATGTCGCCTGTCCTCTCTGTCCCTGCGCGCGCACACACACACACACACACACACACACACACACACACACACACACAGAAGGATATTCAAACATTGAACTCTGTCTTTGTCCGGACTTTGCCCTCTGTATTCTGTGATATTCAGTTTTGTTCTCATGGCCAGGTTGTTTCCACACTGTGAATACAAGGCAGGGTCCAGTCTAATTAGTGGGTGAAATTCATTCCCTGCCATCACTTCTTTCAGCAGGAGGCTTCCCTGTCTTCTGTGGGAATAGGGAGACCCAGTTTATTTGTGTGTGTTTGTGTGTGTGTTTGTGTGTGTGTGTGTGTGTGTGTGTGTGTGTGTGTGTGTGTGTGACTGAGATTGAGGGAGATCCCCTTACCCCCCAGGGTTATATCATTACACGGATAATTAGGCCAGGTCAACCAGAGAAAGAAGAAAGCAAGAAAGCAATTCCAATGAATTCAAGAGGACCTCTGTCTGAATCACGCTGCTCATGAGAAACATACAAGCAGGGCCGCAGACTAACTTTTTTTTCACAATTGTCCCAGGACTTTCCCGAAAAAGTAGATATCTCCACAAGCATGTTGGAGAACGTGCCACACATGAAGAGGCCAAACTATCTGTCGTTTTTGTTATTTTGAGCAATTGACAAGTTTAGTTTAAGTCTAAGTTTTAATTTGATTCATAGAAAAAAGTAATTTATTAGTGTTTTAGTTTGTGTTGGTTGGTTTGCATTGGTTTTTGAAGTTTTTATTTTTATTTCAGTAAATGGAATTATTATTATTACCATTGCTAGTTTAAGTTTTCGGTAACTGTAATAACCAGCTTTGCAGATAGTTCTTTATGATTCTGGCTGTATGTTATGTTGGGCTTTGTGGATAAGAAGATAAGAGCCTCATGCGTGGCAGGGGGCTGTTTGAAACATGTTCTGAAATCAGAGCAGAAAAGGAGAGAAAAAGATGTCTCTCATCTGGCCGATTCGAGGTGAAGTCAAATGCTGAAATCAAGTTTCTGGAGTCTTTTAAACCACAAAAGCACCTAATTGATTTCAAATTGATTTTATGTATTCATTTTTTAAGGGGCTTAGTAGAGGAAGTCGATCCAAGGAATAGCAGTGAAATTTCTCGACTCCTTTTTATTCACAACGATCCAAGACGGTGAAATAAAACCTCACACTGTGCTAGAAAAGAAGAAGTGAAGGAACAAGGATGTACAAGCGGATGAGAGAGGATTATTGTTTGTTCGGTCCATCTGTCTGGCTCCAGTATCTGAGGTAATGTCTCACTGTTACAGTAACTAATGTTGCATTTGATCAATTTGTTTGGAGTGAGGATTCATGTGTCTCCTCGTCCTTCCTATTCACACACACACACACACACACACACACACACACACACGCACACACACACACCATCTAACATGTTTACCTCTCAGTCGCCGCTGAGTTGCTCAAATCTGAGCAGCCTTGGAAAACTGTAGTCGCTTTTGTTCGCATTTATTCTCGTCTTTCTGCCTCATCTCTCTCCCTCTTTGTCCACTCGCTGCCTCCCCAGCGGTTTTATTTTCTTCCCCTCCAGCCTTGGGTGCGTCTGAGAGCTGCTATTCTCCAGGTGGAGTTGTTAACAATAGGCCACGTCTGGCAAGCCGTGGTATTTATCTGGTGAAGTTTTCTAACCTTAGGGAAGTTTTCAAGGATGCTGGAGCTGAATACATTATTTGTACAGGCTTAGTGTCATTCACTGCTTTATCGCAGAGATTCCTCCCTGACCACAGCAACATTTGTGATACATTTTATGACAAACTTAACCCTAAACGTTGTGTGTGTGTGTGTGTGTGTTTGTGTGTGTTTGTGTGTGTGTGTGTGTGTGTGTGTGTGTGTGTGTGTGAATGGTGGAATGTGAGTTGTATTGTAAAGCGCCCGATGAGACTGGAAAAGCTCTGTGTAAATACAATACAGCCCATTAACCATATTAACACTGAACAACAGCAAAAATGTGATTATGTGTACAGTGCCGAAAAAGTCAATTACGGTGGAAAATAATTTGTCGCCCTGGAACCAGCAATGTTGCCTCTTCCTTCAGCCTCCTGTGTTGCGCACACACCCACACACCCACACACGCTCACAGAGCGAGAGAGGATATAAGATGATGTTAAGTAGTAGAGCCTTTCTTCAGATTGTTGTTTTCAGCAAACTTGTTGCTAGTGACATGAAATCGAGAGTTTCAGAGAAGATTCAAAGCTGGTTATTAATCCAAATTATTATTATTATTTTTTCTATTAATTGTTTTTAGCTCAATTTGTCTGTTTGTTGGAATCTGAGAGTGAAAAGGCAGCAGAGACAACTTGACACTGACTTCCTATTGCTCTGCCCCCTCCTGACTTTCAGATAGATAAAGTTAAAGAGGGTCATTGTACTTGTGCAGATCTACTGTCGTCCTGGGACAATAGATCTTGTCTTTCTACTGTAGCTGATCGGAACAACAAATGTAGTGCAGCTCTCACTGAGTCGATCTGCCTGGTTGATCATCATTATGTTGAATCAATCATTAATACTGACCTCAGGGAATTCAACAAACAGATGCTAAATGTAGCTAAAAGCCTCCTGCTGTGTGTGTGTTAACTATATCAATAGTAGTTAAAGGATTAGCGGTGTCCATGTGTTCCCATGGTCTCTTTCTTCAGACAATAAGGTCTACACACACACACACACACACACACACACAAACACACGGTTTTATCAGCCCATCGACTTCTAGTCAACCTGAGCTGCTTGAAGTCAGAGCTTAGTAGTGTCGCTGCTTGATTACACACACACACACACACACACACACACACACACACACACACACACACACACACACTGAGAGACTGAACTTGATCCCTGGCTCCACTGGCTTGTCAATCACTCGTGGGATTGACTTACAGATAACTGACAGTAGTTGGAGTCGGTCCCGGCGGCTGTAGGAGCTCGACAGGTGAGAGCTGTGGTGGGTGTGTTTGTGTGGACAAGTGCGGTCTGGGTACAGTGCAGGGCGGTGTTGTCAGATAACAATCAATCTTAGAGGCTAAGAGTAAGTTGTTAGTCCCCAAAAAAAAAGTAGAGAGATGGTGTGTCAGGGAGAGTCACAAAGTAAAGCATCTTTCTCCCAGGATGGACAGAAGTACAATTGGTAGCACATTGGAAAAAATAACAATATTTAAAACTCTTGTGAGAAAAGACAGTGGAGAGATAGAACAATCTTTTAAAGCATTCATGCAAAAAGAAAATGTCTGTTGCCACCATCAAAGAAAACGATAATCTCCCTGATTCTGATTCCACATAACTCGTACAGAGGAGTGAAAATGTAAAGATGGATTCAAAACACTGCTGAAGGTTGAATTTCAGACGTCTTACATTCAGAAGCTACAGCCAAACATGTCAGTAATGACTTACTGCTGCTCCTGGAAGACTTTTTGATATTGATTGCTAGAAAGCTCTGTAAGACCTTCGCCAATTTCTTCTTTTTCTCTCTCTCTTTTTTTCTTTCTCTCCTCTCTATCCCTCCTTCCCCACTCCTACACTCTTGCTCAGCTATCTTCAAAGCAGCAGCATACATTAGTGTCAGCATGTGAATGTTCCCAGCAGTTCCTGGGGAACACACGTGTGTGTGTGTGTGTGTGTGTGTTAGAAAGAGAGAGAGAGAGAGACATTTGGTCAACCAATCAAGTTTGATTTTGCTTTTTTCTCTGGAGGGTTCAAAGAAGAACACACAAACTTATATTTGTGATTGAATGGCCAAACCTAAAATCTAAAAAAATAAATGTATAAATGTACTTATAAATTGTTATTATCCTGTTGTGGTAAGTAGCCATAGAACTTGTTTGGCGTGGTGAACATGAAACATCCTCAAACTGCTGACCCTTTTATTTTTATCTCCCTCCATAAAATGATTTATTTTTGTGACCATTTATTTTGTAGATTACCATAATTGAATTAATGATAACTAACTTAAAGTTTCCTTGACTGTACATCTGGTAACTTATATATTTTGCACATTAGATCATTAGAGCATTATTTGCTCCACGTCATTTGCGCCGCCCGGCGTCTTTGCATTGACCTTGAATATAGACTCTTTAGTTTCTTATATATTTCTGACCGTACAGAATCTTCAAACCAAACCGTTTCAGGGAAGTAAATAACGTCTCTTTGATGCTTCAGTGCAAAAGACTTTTCATGATGGTACAAGCCTAAGAAAACATTTTCTGTCAGTGTATAGAAGCTGTGCCGTCTGTCTCCTCCCCTGAACGTTGCCCTCCTCTATTCACCCTCCTCTAATCTTACCTCTCTCCCTCTCATTGTCCATCTCCCTCCATCTCTCTCTTCTCCTCCTTCAGTGACAGTAAACAGCCCTCCTGCTGCGTGGCTCCTATTACAGTCTCCATCCTGATTCCCCTCTTTCTTCCACCCTTTTTCTTTTTATCCCCTTTTTCTCCCTAACCATCGGCCGCTCAGCCTAAAAGCTAAAGGCCCTCTCCAGACACTGGCTAAAGAGATATGAGAGGGTCCAGAACAATCAAACGCCCTTAGAGAGGAAAGTGATGAAGAGGTCAGGGTGATGAAGGGCACAGCGACAGCGGGGATGACGAAGAGACTGACAAAGGTTGTGGTAATCACAATAATGGCCATAGGTGATAATGATTTGATCCAGCAACTGGGTTAATCACTTGCCACATGTTCCTTATTTATAAAAATGACCAAAAAGAATTTTGTGTGACAGTGTTTGTTACAGTCCAGTTTTGTTGCAAACAAACTCAGCATCCGCACGAATTAGACTTTTCGCTCACTTAAAATGAAAAAAAAAGAGAAGACAATCATCATACTTCATTCTCTCAGAAACAGCAGCATGTGGATAAGTCTCCCTGTCTGGCAAACATAAAACCGATACCCTGCCACTCCGTGCGGGTTGGTGAGGCAGCTTATATGCCAACATCACCTGGCTGTAACATTTAGATTAGCCGGCTGTAATTGGTACGGCCAAGAAATTTATTACGGCAAAGCCAGTGCTGTGTCGGGTCAGTACATCATCCCTCACGACATCTGAATCGGTCCTCCTGTATAACTGCTCACCTTGGATTACGGCACCATGATTTCCACATTGAATTCTGTGTATTAGGAAATGATTGATGGGCAACGCTGCCTGTTAATTTTGCAGCGACTTTGCTTTGTACTGGAAATTAAACTGGAATTTTTGGCAAAGGAAGAAAAGCTGTATAAAGAGCTGCAGTCTGCCTGAACCAGCACAGAGATAACCTGACCTGGAATAACTCGACTAAACTGTACTGCAAGAGCACAGGATGTTTACGTTTTCTTTTGTCTTGACCCTTTAATTTATTTTAAAATCTCGCTTTCTGTAATTTCCTCATCTCACAAATGACGGGAGTAAATCTTGGGGTCAAGCTTGTTTTTTTTACTTTGACTGTGTGGAGCACAGTTTCAAATACACTCACACAACAGTGGAGCTGGGTTTTTTTCCATGAATAGGCGTCGGCATTGTAATCCATCGTAACTTGTGAATCCAAGCCGACAACAGCTGCCGTCTTCCGCGAAGGCTCAAGCAACAACCTTTTTCAAGCCAGCTC
This sequence comes from Scophthalmus maximus, assembly GCF_022379125.1. Classification (NCBI taxonomy): domain Eukaryota; kingdom Metazoa; phylum Chordata; class Actinopteri; order Pleuronectiformes; family Scophthalmidae; genus Scophthalmus; species Scophthalmus maximus. The sequence goes on along the minus strand of NC_061515.1, from coordinate 26,692,522 downwards.
TCAAGACCATTTTATGGACCAAACAACTAATCGATTAATTGAGAAAATAATCGACAGAAAATGAAAATAATTGCTAGTATCGGCCCTCGTATGTGCATAACAAAGTGTGTCCTGTAGAATCTGTCAAATGTGTGACATTGCTCCTCAGTGGGGGAAATATAGTCTGGACTCCGTGAGGAGAAATGACTCGTGATTCTCCTCATCTCACACTCTGTGGGGCTGAAAGACTTCCTGCAGGGTTTAATATACACGCACGCACACACACACACACACACACACAGGTCAGGGCTGTGAAGTTTCTGTGGCAACTTTGAGGGCCGGAGTAATGACTTCCATAATGTCTCCCTGTGAAGAAGAGCGAGAGAGAGAGAGTTGGTGAGGGAAAAAGTGTGTGTGTGTGTGTGTGTGTGTGTGTGTGTGTGTGTGTGTGTGTGTGTGTGTGTGTGTGTGTGAGAGGGAGAGAGGAAGAGAGAGAGGGAGAGAGGGAGAGAGCACTTTTCTTTCCTTGGCTGCTGGAGTCCTATTGTTGCTCCCCTGCGGGAGCTTTTAGTCCTCAGGTCCAACTTATCGGCTGTCCAACCCTGTGGGGTGGGCGTCTGAGAGGTCGAGGGAGTGGGGGGCGATTGATACAGTAGAATGTCCTGCCGTGGAGGGCTCTGGGGCGGAGGGCTTTGTGTGCAGAGAGGTCAAAGCTACAGTCGATCGGCCTCCTTCTCTCTTTCTCCTCTTCCTTTTTTTCCTCTCTTTCTCCCAATTGATCACATTGCGATTGATCTATTTTTCTCTTCTCTTGCTGTTTCGCGTCTACTGCAGTTCAATGTTTGATTTTTAATACACAGAAACACAAACACCTATTAAGTCACTGAAAATTAAATTATATGCATCATTTGCTGTTTTTTTTTTCCTAGAATGTAATGAAGAGGGAGATGAAGGATGTTTTCAGGAGGTGTTCAGAACCAGACACACGGCTCAAATGCATTTTCATTTACAGTGGGTTCAGACTCTATTCCTTTATTGCACACTTTGTGTTGTACTTTGAAATTTAGATGGATAAAATTGAAATTTTTTGCACATTTGAAAAAACTCAAACCCTAATTTATCCAGAGTGAAGAGGAGAATTGAAAGAACATCAGCAGACTGCTCGTTTAAGTGACACAAAACTAGTGTGTGTGAATCTAGTTTTCACTTTCACATGTGTGTGTGAGTGTGAGTGAGTGTGTGTGCATGTGCATTTGTGCACGCCTGATTAGATGATTATTTCTAGACGAGATAAGTGGGTGAAATGGAGACTCTGTTGACTGTTGTTCAGGTAATCAACACACACACAGGCATGCGTGCGCACACATACACACAAGTCACGCCACGCCATGCCAGATTGCATTACCTGTCCCTTTTCATAGGCTCATAATGAGATCATGGAAACCCTAAACGGACGGATGGAGGGAGACAGAGACAGTGTCACAGAGAGATGTGGTGTGAGAGCGAGGGCAGAAATGACGGGACAGCTGTGAACGTTTTAGAAAAGAAGAAATAAAGAAAAAAGTCTTATGGAAGCTTTGAGCCACACAAGATGAAAAAATAAAAAAATACCAACATCATGCCCCAATTTACCTCTTCATGCATCATAATAATAGTGAGAGGAAGTGAGTGATGGTAAATAGAGAAAGGGAGGGACGAAGACAAACAGAGAGGAAATCTGGCTGCCCGTCGGCTCGGTTCACTGTGTCAATTTGTCCAAACAGAGGAGGCTCAGGTTGCAGCGGAGGGCCAGGTAACAGGAGATCTAACAGACCACACCTATGCAGCAGGTATTAGCCTGATCCCCCTGCTTCACAGACGCACACTGGCTTGGCGGAGGCAATAAAAAGTGCCTTCAAATAGGATCAGACTATTAGGTTCTACAAGTATATTTATACGACTCTTTAGAAATTACAAACCTCTGTCAGATTTATCCCAATTGTTCTCACGATGATGAAAATGTACGTGTTGGTGAAATAATGACCTCATTGGACAGCAGGGGAAAAGTGTCTTTTTGTTTTTTTCACTGATGTTGTCATCATACAGTAGTTTTACAGCTGTTAGTTGTTGTGTGACAAGTGGAAATATGGACAGTTACCTATCACCCATCTATCTTTAAAACAATTTGTTTAAAGGAGCAGAACAGGAAAGATAAAAGAGTGCAGAGTAACATTTGTTGACCTCATCAACGTTTGCGCTTCCATGACGTCACAAATATGTCCTCCTCATAATTCCTATTGCCACGAGGCGCCTTGAACTCAAACATTTCTTGGACAGTCCCAGAAACTTGAGCCTCATGAGGCGATGTCGTCAGAACGCCGCCCACACCGCGTGATTGACGGATGATCCTTTTGGGGAAGTGGAGAGCAGAAAACATCACACCAGAAATAAAACCGTGGATCTCGAAGATTAGCAGTTTCATCTTGCCTGCGTGTCTCTAATCTCCAGTGCGATGCCAAACCTGCCAGACAGCTGCCCCGGTGGATGTTCACACATCACGGCAGAGGAGACGAGGTTTCTTCCAGGACACATTTCTACAGCTGCCTCCACGCTTCATTATGCAGCTTATTCTCATCATATTGCCCTCGGTTAACAGGCTGACGCAACAGTCAGCAAGCTCCCTCCTTCACTCGCCTCCTCTTCCTCCCCTCTTCCCACTCTTTCCTCTCTTCCTCCTGCTCCATCACCTCGCTCTCTTCTTCTTTTGCCCCCCTTCATCACCCTCTTTTTCTCCCCCCTCTCCACCCCTCCTCTCATGCCCACACCCTTCATCGTTTCTCTTCTCTCGTCATTTTTTGCTTCTCTCTCTCTCTCTCTTTCTCATTTCTTCTTCCCCTCATTCTCCATCCTTCTGGACCTTGTTCAATCTTTTCTTCTTAATTCCCTCCCTTCCACCACTTTCACTTCCCTCTTTCCCTTCTTCTTTTTTACCTTCATTCCTTGAATTTCTAGTTTTCATTCCTTTCTTTCTTCTTTCCTTGATTTATTCCTTTCTCTTTTTAGTATTGAATCCATTTCGTCCTCATCTTTCTTTTCCTTCCTTCCTTCCTCCCTTAACTTTTTTCTTTCTTCCAGTCTTTCCTTCATTACTTTTATTCACCACTTGCTTCTTCCCTTCCTTCACTTCTTTTTGGTCACTCGTTTCTCCCTTGTTTTCTTCCTCCTAATTCTCCCTCCATCTCTCTCTTTCTCTTCACACTTTTTTCTTTTCTGTTATGGAATGTGTGATGAGCCTCCAGCTAATCCCATCCCTAAAGCACCTTAGCAACGCTCGCTAAGGGAATTTGGGAACTACAAAAAAGAAAAAAAAATGTATACACACACACACACAAACACACAAACACACGCACACACACACACTCACTCACACACAACCCAACAAGCAGCCCCCTATTGGCAGCAAGTGGATTCTGGGATGCACTAATACATCTTCAAATGTGCTTTTTAAAGCGTTTGGAAATGCTCTGTCGTCGGGCGATAACTCCCCACCGGTTAAAGGATGGGTGCTCCCGTTGTGTTTCAGCACAGCTTTTCCCTCCTTCTGCTTTTTCTCATCCTTCCACAACCTTCGCCATCGCTCCCTCCTTCCCTCTACTCCTCTCCTCACCAAGTCTTCTACTTTAAAAAAAAACAACATGAAAAAGTTTGTCTAAACAGCGGCTGCATTGTGTAAAGTTTCCTCCTGAGGATGTTAGACATGAGAGTAGAGTGTGCAGGCTCTTTCATCTCCTGCTTCTGTTCAGTAGCTCACAGGACGTTTGTCTTCCGTAGTTAATTTACAATGACTTTTACGCAGACCGTGATGAAATCCTGATTATACTTTGATAAACTCTTGTGAATATCAGTATATTCCACTTAAATCATTTACATGATCAAATATAACATGTACCTCACCGACGAAGGCAAATGATAAATGTGCATGATATTTGATTTCATTTAAAAGATGGATACATTTAGGATAGAGGTCAGATGAGATAGTTATAGATGTAGTTTTTTTAATATGACTGCTTTGGTTAACTGAGTCTGAACCCACTCTTCTTCGTTGGCACTATCTGGGATAGGTGGATTTCCCAGCATGCACTGGGCAGAACATAGTTATGTATTTTTAACTGTTATTATGATGATTTTGACCTCTAATTTTAGTGATTCGCACATTCAACTCCATGCAGTGTGTTACATTCAAATTTTGGTCTAATCACAGTCAACAGATTAAGCTATATAGGTGATAAGATTAGTGTGTATGTATGTGTGTGTGTGTGTGTGTGTGTGTGTGTGTGTGTGTGTGTGTATAGATTCTGAGGCTATAATGAGAAACTGTAAATACCCTCAGACTGAATCCCTCTCCGTGTTTAATCTGAGTCCACAACTACTGGCTGCCAACACAGATCATCCTCCGGTACACACACACACACACACACACACACAGGGGCATCAGTAGTCAATTTGCAGCATCCGCGAATGACAAAAACAGGAAAAGCATGAAACCATATATTCTGACAGATCAGACTCAGATCATATTCACACACACACACACACACACACACACACACACACACACACACACACACAGAGGCCTATATAAGTGGATCAGGGAGGTGGGTGTGTAGGAATCTTCAGCCAGGCTATCGCAAACAAGCATGCTCCTCTCTCTCTCCTTTATACGGCAAATCCCTCCACTCCACACCGGAGATTAGCATATTGTCCTACCCAAATATACACACACACACACACACACACATACACACACAAACACACACACACACACACACACACACACAAACACACACACACACACACACACACACACACACAAACACACACACACACAGGACTGTCACTGGTGAGAACTGAGAAAAATATTGTACATCTTTAACAGAGAGAGCTCTATCAAGGAAACTCACAATTCTGATGTACTTGATTTCAGTTTTACATCAAATTTAAAGTAATTTATGTAATCTGAATTAACTGTCTGCTTGTTTCCACGTGTCTCATCATATGACTGTCGTCACGTGGCCTGTTTCTTTTAGTGAGTACAGTACATGATCATAGTTTATGGCACAGATTGTAAACTGGGATTATCCTGAGAGGTCTCAGTGAAGTTTGTCAAATGTGTGGTTGGGCTATAATTACAAGAAGGATTCCATCAGGTCATTAAGATTTGGCTGAATCACTCAAAAGTGAACCATGATGCAACTCTGCAACCTTGGATGCACTCGCTACAGTGTGGTTTTGATATAATGGGAAGGGGTAGTCTTTTCAAATCACCTTAGATTTGCTAAGTCACTACAAATATTTTGAGGTTTTACAGAAAGGGAAAAATAAAATTTCTGTAGTTTTCCCCGCAAAAACACTAAACAGGGGAATTTTTATTTTAGTTAAAATCAGCAGAAATATTCATTCAGTCCGCTGTGTCTCTCTGTAACACACACACACACACACACACACACACACACACACACACACACACACACAGGGAGACTATACTGACAGACAGACTAAGTAGTGTGACTAATGGCTCCCTGCCCTCCGCCTTGCCTTGGCTTCCATGGGTCAACTTGTTGTAATTTGCAAATGAACTTCCTGTGAAGCCACTCACACACAAATGAGCTCACACTTACACTTCTGTCAGGCCAATTCAGAGACTTGACTCTGTTTCTGGCCTTTGTGCCGCCTTGTATCAACGTGCAGGACATTGTTGTTCTTGTCAGTTCATGTAGTACAAATCAAGTGAAGATGGCACTTTACTGCCGACCATTTTAAAAGGGCCTAGCACAGTGATTCCGATAAGTGTCTTCTTTTCAGGCCGTTCTATCTTCATCTGTAGAGCGTCGATTTTCCTGTAAATCAGTGAAACATTTAACACAGTGGGATTTCACCTTTTCATCACATGAGGTCTACCTGTGTCTAACTTCCCTAAATAATTATAGCTCCTCTACTGATGATTGTCACTAGTTGACCCGTGTTTCCTGCGGCCGGACTTGTGCGAGGTTGGAGAGGTGTGAACCAGATCTCACCTGCGCTCGCTGAAAAGGGAGAGTGAAGTCTCATTGGCCTCTGAGGCGGCAGGAGACCTTTTAACTCCCGTCATTACCTGAGCCTGAGTTACAGTTGTAATTATGTTAGTGTTTCCTGATCCCTTCCATTCCCCCTCCTTCTTTCCTTCCTTCTTCTCTGAGGGGGCCTGCACCCTCCTGGAAAGGTACGGCGGTGTTTGAAGTAGTACACCTCACTTTTCCCTCCTGCATTCATAATTGGTTTAAATAATAAAAAAACACCGGAACTTTACTCACATTCCTTTGTGCAAGGTTAGGTTTTCTGCTCCTGGTGGAGCACTTGCATTTATGACATGAAAGGGGCAATTTTGTGTCAATATCCAATATCATGTACTAAATGACAAGCTGTTTCCAAGCTGCTGCTCTGCACTGCTTAAATGATAACTCAGAGAGAAAGTTAGAAGGGACAGAATGTATATGTCTTTTAACAATATATATATAGTTGAGAAGAGTGTATATATGCGTCTGAAATGTAGTGGGAAAAAAAGGAGATAATCTGGAGTAAAATGCCAAGAAATAAACCAGGAAGTGTCTCGCAGTGTCTCCCAGAGGTCCCGTTAGTTTGCACTCAAGCGTTCCTCGCTACTGGTGGGCGGGGCTCCCCAGTGCCTGTCTGAGCAGACGGTGTGTGATGATTATAGGCCCCCGGGGAGATCCAGGGGGTACTCCCTAATTGATTGTCATGAAAGACTCTAATTGAAACGCACCATGCAGTCCGCTTGGTGCCGGGTGACTCCGTTAAAAAAGCAGAAGGCAGTGTCTACATGGAGATTTCTAAAGAAAGAGGACTTTAACTTTTAGTGAAGCAGAACTATAAGTCATCACTGACTTTTATTTGCTGCTGTCAGAAAATCAGCCATTAGAAATGTGTCAGGAGAAGCCAGTACATCATTATGCTAAATACTGCTTTGTCTTTGCTTTGCCTGGGTCTGTTTCTCATCTCCGAGCAGAAAGAAAGAAAAAAGAAAGAGAGAAAGAAAGACACTTTATTTAAAAAAAACGTTACAGTTGTATCACTCATAGGCCAACAAATAAATAAATGATTCAGTGATTCTCTGCCAGAAATACATTTGTAGCTGTATGAAGATATACAATAGCTATCTGAATTAATAATAAAAATCCAAATATAAGGCAACGTTTTGTGGGGAGGGCGTGTAGGACTACTGTATGGCCTCAATATTTGTAATTTTTTTTATTCATATGATCTGAAGGCAACAACTACTGGGAGGTATTACGTGCTTTAAGGGTTTTCTGTGTTCAAACGAAGAGAAGAACTTTTCTTCTCCGTCTTCTACTTTCACTCTGCGATTTGTTTTGTGAAATTGGCCTTTATTAACAAAACCTTTTTACATCCATTTCACTTCTTATTCAACCCTCCAATTTCACTGACCTTGTTAAAGCTTAATGAGTAAACTTTCAACATTTTTCTCTCTCTAATGTAGCTTTCAGCGTTTGTTGAAATAGAGAGACATTTTTTTGTTAAACTTTTTAAATGTTTATAAAATGTAAACAGTGGCTGATAAAGAGAGAAAGGAGGAGAGTAAAAGAGGAAGACTTTTCATAGAGCAGCGGAGTGATGGAGAGAGTCAGACAGAGAGCAGCGAGTCTCCCTCAGCACCAATAGGTCTGCTTTTGGAAAGACAAGGGGGAGGGAAGGGGAGGAGGGGGGGCCTCGGATTAAGAGGCTGAAAAATGGTTAAAACGTGTCAACGTGTAATTGCATGATAAGGCCCCCTCGCGAGGAATCCGTTGGCCCCGTTGCTATTTTCTATGGCGTCCCGGCTAATCTCCTCCCGCCACATTCGGTGTTGTGCAATCGGTCCCCCGTAATCTCCCATGACAGAACCGGGTCCAACGGCGGAGGTGAGGGTTTTTATAGGAGGAGAGGGAGGCAAATATGCGGAGGCGTGATAAACTGACGGCGATTAGCTGCGTTTAGGACACCGGGAGCACGCGGGGTGGGATGCGCGGGGGTGCACACGGGGTTACACGGAGTGGGGAAGTGCCACAGCAGCAGTGTCCGTCCGAGCATGTGCCAGGCAGGACATGAAGAGAGGATGGAAACCTGCAGACACACACACAAACATGGATGGGTTCAGCCTCCAGCCTCAGTGATGGGCCCGTGGGAGAAGCCAGGGCCTTTGCTCTGGGACGATCTGTATTTATACTGATCCATCACCAATATCCTGCTACAACGATTCTTGCCATAAGTTTTTATCATTATATTCTCTTCTTACCTGTGAGGTTCAGTGATGCTGCACCTCATCACATCAGGACCAGATGATAATATTTGATTCATAAATGATCCGCTCAGTTTCCTCCCGTGGTGGATATAGTTGAGACGGTTGTATTTGATTTATTTGAGGGGAAATCTCTGAAGGTTTAGTGACGTGTGATAGAATCTTGGATCCTTGTGTGGACAGAGCAGTGTTACAGGCTTTTATCTCACATTTGTTATCAGTGATAAATGAGTTGTCAAATCGTCTCTTTGCCATTTTCACTCTACTATTTAGATTCAAGATAAAACTGAAATTTTAAAAATACTTGACAAACCTTTTCAAAAGTATAGATTTAAGTGAACTTTTGGATTAAACTCTTTATAAATATTACCCAATGCTCTTTTTTAATGCAAGTTCATGTATTTCGAAGTCTGAACAACAAACCTTTCACAGCTTCTCAGTCTGACCGTTAACTCCTTGTCCAATTATTATTCATATTAGTCTGATGTGTAAATTAAGAATTTGTAATAATTTTTTTCTTTAAAATAGTTCAATAAGATGGATTGAGTATATATATATATTAATGTGATGCAAAATCATCTAAAATTATGAGAAAACAAGAATTTATATTTATTGTCATCAATCATGCAGCAGTTGATGCATTTGTGGTTGAAAAGGTGATCACTATAAATATTTCTTAACCACCATCAATCAGAAAAAAAACATTCATGTATTATTTCCTTAAAATGTCTGATTTTATACCTTTCTTTTTCATTCATATTAATGTAGTTAATCAAAGTCGAGATAAACCCCCTCAAATATCAATCCCATTTTTTAAAACAATTCCCAAAGAAAACAAAATAAAGAGATCAGAAATGACCAGACATGAAATGTACCTTAAAAAATCCATAAGGGGACGTTCAGGATAATAAATACCTTCAGTTCAAACACCTGACGTCCCTGGAAACATCTTTATTTTATGTGACTTGCCTCTGCGCTGGCCTCTTGTTTTTAAGTCCAGACCCGAGTGGGAATTAGCCTGATAAAACCAGGGGTGTTGTTTGCTGGGCTTTTTGTTGGCGGTGACCCCCGGGCTGCCCCGGCTTACACCAGGACTAATCCCCATTCTCCTCCAACACAAAAACCTCCTCTCCTCGCCTTCTCCCTCCTCTGTGCTCGTTCACTCCTCCCTCCCCGTCCCCGGGGCCTCCAGCATTTCAGCCATTGAATTAAAGAAGGAAATAATTGAACAACCTGGAGAATCACACAGACGCAGGCATTTGAGGGCTGTGGAGTGAGGGATGATTTGAGGAGCAGTGTTGGGGGAGAGGGACCCGGGTGGAGACGGGATTGAAATTGGCCCCAATTGAGGAATTCATATTTTTATTGATCACCGGATACTCTTGTTGTCGGATTGACTTTGGCTTGAGATCTAGATTAACGAGGTCATGACCCTGCAGGACGGTAAAAAAAAAAAGAAACTTTGCTTTGCTCGGCCGAAGAGTGCAATATTTAACCATCAGATACCGAAATATATAGTATAACCTTTATCAAACTAAATTCTAATAGATGCTTGTTCAAATTGAACAAAACAATAATGTGGAGAATTAAGAGTTTGAGGAGAAGCAAATTAAAATGAGATAAAAACGTATTTTAAGGTGCAGATGATTCCATAATAACAGAATAAGGCCAAATTTTGATAGAGGAAGAGTTTATCCTGCATTTTCAGAAC
>NC_061515.1:26365000-26380000 GCF_022379125.1 Scophthalmus maximus | reverse complement strand
GAACACGGGCGTCAATTTGTCATTATCGTGTCTAGCTGATGAATGCAACTCCAGTCTCACACACAAGCCAATGTGTCTTTTACTCTATCTTTTAACGCTATTATTTCTTTCACTGTTTACATTGCAGCAGGCGTGCAGAGCGTCGTGCGTTTCATTTCGGCTGCCATGATGAACAGCCCTTTTGTTCTTAACGGCCACGTGCAATGAACACAGACTGGAGCTGGCGGGGGCCGCGGCGCGGCACACACACCGGGGGAGGTCAAGCCACGGCCGGTCGGGGAGGTGGCCGCCGTGCACACGGGCAGCGTAGGAGCGCAAGTAAGTTCAGTCTGAAATGTCTTCTCCTAAACTCGAGCCGTGTTTTGTTCCTCCATCAGCTCCTGAGCAACGCACGGGACTCTTTAGCTGGTGACTGCTCCACTTTGTGCGCCTGCTAGTTTTGTCAATATACTGTACATGCAACAAGGCCTGGGGAGCAGCAGGACTGGTCACTGTGCAGCGATGGAGTGGATTCACGTCTAATGAAAAGGCTGTATCAAACTGCACGTTTACAGAGGGCACAGTCAGTTGAACCGGGGCTTCTCCAAAAGTCTTTGCTGTCTGGGCGTTGTACCCTCTGACAGCGCAGGATATTCAGTCCTGCATGCTACCATAGGCCTGGTCTGTTTCACTCTTAATGGGACCACAGTTGACACGACGAACATCATTGTGTATTGAAGGAGACCTGAAACTAGTGATCGGGACCAATAACTCCTCAGGAAAACGCTTACTGACGTCATAAATCAAGTGAGAAGTAGAGTCATCTTCTCATAGACTTCTATGGAAACCGTCTTCTTTTTGCAGCCATTGAGTCGCCCTCTGCTGGCGATTCCTGAGAATACAGGCACCTCCGCATTGGCTTCATTGTCTGGCTCCGGTGGCTGCGTCCATGTCCATAACACGACCATCCACTAACATTTTGTGACCAGTGTGAAAGGGTACAATGGCCTCAACCCGGAGTCAAATGACTGCAGGAGTAACGGGTATATACCTGTGAAAACACACTAGTCACCCGCTGGTTAATCCCCCCAAAAACCCTACAGCTACGCCTTCATTCCATACAGTCTATCTATGTGTCGGCCGGCCATGCAAACACACATTGACCGACTGAAGCGTCTCCCACGGAAGCTCGGGCGCCGACAGGAGCACCAGCCCGCGGACGAGACGCAACAAATCAAGTTGAACAGTTTGCAGCACCTCTGACCGCGCCTTTGCGCTGGTCTGAGGTGCTGCTGCGGGTGCGACACTTAGTGACAATGAATATCACAAAGTATTTCTTTGGTTTGCCGAGAAGCACTTCATAGATTGTGGTTCATTTGCATTTTCTATGTGTGCAGTTGACCCAACCATAGCATTGTGGGCATTTTAAGAAAAGGTCGTCACCTGTCAAACCCTAAAAAAAACAAACCCATTTCAACCAAACAAACATTTCTGTGAGAACGTTGTTCACAAACGTAACCTAATGGGAAAAAGATCAAAAAGGTTCATGTCAGAATGTGAAAGTCGGGAAACTTTTGAGAAGCCAATTTCTCCACACATTTCATGTGTGCAGCTCCTCTAATCCCACAACTCGGAAAGGTCTCCTAATGAGTGTAATCTCATTAGATTCTCTCTGGTGCTCGACTGGAAGGGAAACCTGCAGGATTATGGCTGACAGATATTCACTTCAGGCCCCCCCATCCAAAATCCACCCCTTGATCTTTGTTGCCAACGGCACGGCCTCAGGATGAGATGAGTCCCAGCAACCAATGGTTGAACTGGCCAGGGAATGTGTGGATATTGTCTCTGTACTACTCTTATAGCTGTGCATATGCCGTACAAGATACTCAGACAACCCCAAAGTGTGTACAATGCCTATGTGGTGTGACATCATCATCTATTCATTCATTTTTTTCTTTGTTTGGGGAGGACCAGTTCCCCAATGCAATCCTTGTCACTGCGAAACTCCGTTATGGAACTCTGGAGGAACACAAACGGTGCTTTTGATGGTGATGCTTCAATATTAACCAAGAACAAAAAGTGCTCAATAGACACATGAGAAGTTTATTAACAACTGCATCTTCTACAAACATCGTTGGCCATCAAATTACTTTTTTCCTCAAATGAACACAAACATATGTTTTTTCTTGTTATTTGGTTGTTGTTACCAAGCTTTATAAATTGCCTCCGACATATCTTTTCCAGCATCTAGCATTTATATACTGCAATTACCTGTTAGGATATCTCAGTCAGGGCTGAAGTAATGGAGCATCCCATGTGCATCATGGTTTCAGCCTCTGTCCCAGAATCGTTCCACGACTAAAGTTGGACTGGAAAAATGACCAATCATTAGGAAGCAATACAAATCCGTGATGGAAGTCTCTGAATGAGAAGGACTGACCTTGTCTAGCTTTGGCTAGACTTTATAGGACTAATAAGGTGAACATGCATAACGACGGCCAACTCAGATGACTGTGGAGGGAAACATATCCTCTATCTTCCCTTCAACGTATCCAGAGGGGAAGCTGTTCATTTATTGATTATTAATCTAAGGAAAGTGGTGTCAATTGATTTGAAGTGTAAAAGAAGAAATGGAGTTGTGGGGTCAGAAAGAAGAGAGCTCTCTATACCTCCTTGAGGTATGTCAAATATATGTTTAAAATATATTTCTGTGTGGTTGTTTCAGTATTAAGATCTCGACGTCCTTGTGTTGTTGCATTCATCCGATGGTTCAGGTTGGATTTCAAATGGAAGGCTTATTGTTGACCTTGACCTCTGACTGGTCAGCTCCTATATACTGTATATGTTCCCGCCCAAGTGTGGTGAAAATCCTTCCATGCATTTTGGGCGCCCCCGCTCAAGGTCACTGCTACTACATCCGTACAGGAAGTGGACGTAAATCACAGCAGCCGACTAATTAAAAGGGCTTTCACTCCTCATGAAGCTCTGGTCACATCTGTGCACATTGTGACGCTCTCGTCTGCGGCCTGAACCCTCTCCTCCTCTTCCGGAGCAGACGTGTGCACCAACTGGAGCACAATGCTGACTCTCCTCCGACTGACTCCGTTCCGTCTGCGTCTCATAATTGATCCCGCGCTCATCTCGGGGGGCCCGAACAAATGCTCGACTTCGATGGAATTCACGCCGAGCGAACGACTGCAGCGCCAGGACGTGCGGTGGCGGGGAACATGCCTCGCAGGAGATCACTGTCATCCTCGGGAGAGACCCCGCCGAGCAGAAGAGAGAACAGTTTTTCGCGTGGAAGCCGAGTGACAGCTCGCGGTGCTCGGCTGTTTTAAGAGCCTGTCTGGAGCCATGAGGGGACGGGGGATGCATTTGAGTCTGCAAGTAAAAGGCTTTTTTACAGCACTGTGCGGCACAAACTTCGTTCAATTATTTTGCCGTTTAACATTTTGCAGCTTTGCATATTCGGGGTACAGAAGTCAAAGCCGAGTCAGGTTCCCCGAAAAATGACCGGGGAGCTGAAATGAACACCGAAAGTAACACAAGGAGAAAGGCACTAGTTTGGGGAAACAGAAATGTGACGCAGACAGTCTTCAAGTGCTCCACAACTGGATTTGAGGACTTTCTGCTCTTCTTATCTGCGGATCCACGCAGATGGTTGAAGTTGCTTATTGTACTGTGAGTGGCTCTGACACAGAGGCGTCAGCTACATGGATGTAATGTCATGTAATGTGGAAGAAGGAAAAAAGATAACAAGAATAAGAATGACAATACTTTGGATTGGATTTTTTAGGAGATGAAAAAAGAAAAGGGAAAAACTAAAAGATAGATAAAGAAAATCCCGTAAGGCCGGTGAACAGGGGCCTTGTCAGCGTGTTGAAATGTGATATGAGGGGTTTGCCATCTGACATCAAATTTCTCAACTGAGCCTGTGAGTGTAAATTGGATTTTCTCGAGTTTGAAGGAAAACAGCGCGTCCATCAGCCTAATGGAGCGCTTAATGGTTTCTTCGAAGGTAGAGTCCTCCCTTGCGCCAGGAGACGAGAGAAAGCAACAACACCTGACGTCAGAGGAAGCAGCGCCGACGGCCCCAACGCGTGTTTCAACTGGGACAGAGACGTGACGTGTGACTGAATCGGAATAGCGGATCCCGCGAAGGGACCCACCCCAGCGGTCATCTGACAACTCAGCAGGCGTTCCTTTCTCCCGAGCAGCTTGGTGGAGTGATTTGTGATTGAGCCTCCGTTTGATACAACTCCTCCCGGGGCGACAGTGTTGGTGCTGAGGGGAGGAAGGGAAAAAACGAGGCGATGAAAAATGTCGTACCTGGGAATCATGGTTCGTCTTTGTGACTGGCATGCAAGGCCGACTCCGGCAATAGATAGATGGATGGATGGATAAATACTTTATTCATCCCAAGCCGGGAAATTCTGGTGCAGCAGCAGCAGCACGTTTCACACAGCACACATTCAAAAACATATACAACAGTTACACAATCATACAAATATATGCGAATTGCCAAAAAACATATAGAAATGAAGAACGATAAATTCACAGAATTGACATGAAGTACTGACAGTGGAACGAGGCCCATCTGTCAGCCAGAGGTGAGGTGTTGTAGAGTGTCATAGAGTGTTATGGCTTGTGGCAGGAAAGATTTACTGTAGCGGTGTGTGTGACAGCGAAGCTGAGTCGGCCCATTGGAGAGGGTGGTCCGCCGTCTGTCCGGTGTGAGGCGGAGAGGGTGGTCCGCCGTCTGTCCGGTGTGAGGCGGAGAGGGTGGTCCGCTGTCTGTCTGTCCGGTGTGAGGCGGAGAGGGTGGTCCGCTGTCTGTCTGTCCGGCGTGAGGCGGAGAGGGTGGTCCGCTGTCTGTCTGTCGTGAGGCGGAGAGGGTGGTCCGCTGTCTGTCCGGTGTGAGGCGGAGAGGGTGGTCCGCTGTCTGTCCGGTGTGAGGCGGAGAGGGTGGTCCGCTGTCTGTCTGTCCGGCGTGAAGCGGAGAGGGTGGTCCGCTGTCTGTCCGGTGTGAGGCGGAGAGGGTGGTGCGCCGTCTGTCTGTCGTGAGGCGGAGAGGGTGGTCCGCTGTCTGTCCGGTGTGAGGCGGAGAGGGTGGTCCGCTGTCTGTCCGGTGTGAGGCGGAGAGGGTGGTGCGCCGTCTGTCTGTCGTGAGGCGGAGAGGGTGGTCCGCTGTCTGTCCGGTGTGAGGCGGAGAGGGTGGTCCGCTGTCTGTCTGTCCGGTGTGAGGCGGAGAGGGTGGTCCGCTGTCTGTCTGGTGTGAGGCGGAGAGGGTGGTCCGCTGTCTGTCTGTCTGTCATGAGGCGGAGAGGGTGGTCCGCTGTCTGTCTGTCGTGAGGCGGAGAGGGTGGTCCGCTGTCTGTCTGTCATGAGGCGGAGAGGGTGGTCCGCTGTCTGTCTGGTGTGAGGCGGAGAGGGTGGTCCGCTGTCTGTCTGTCGTGAGGCGGAGAGGGTGGTCCCCTGTCTGTCTGTCATGAGGCGGAGAGGGTGGTCCGCTGTCTGTCTGTCCGGCGTGAGGCGGAGAGGGTGGTCCGCTGTCTGTCTGTCGTGAGGCGGAGAGGGTGGTCCGCTGTCTGTCTGTCGTGAGGCGGAGAGGGTGGTCCGCTGTCTGTCTGTCATGAGGCGGAGAGGGTGGTCCGCTGTCTGTCTGTCCGGCGTGAGGCGGAGAGGGTGGTCCGCTGTCTGTCCGGTGTGAGGCGGAGAGGGTGGTGCGCCGTCTGTCTGTCGTGAGGCGGAGAGGGTGGTCCGCTGTCTGTCCGGTGTGAGGCGGAGAGGGTGGTGCGCCGTCTGTCTGTCGTGAGGCGGAGAGGGTGGTCCGCTGTCTGTCCGGTGTGAGGCGGAGAGGGTGGTCCGCTGTCTGTCTGTCTGTCTGTCCGGTGTGAGGCGGAGAGGGTGGTCCGCTGTCTGTCTGTCCGGTGTGAGGCGGAGAGGGTGGTCCGCTGTCTGTCTGTCCGGTGTGAGGCGGAGAGGGTGGTCCGCTGTCTGTCTGTCGTGATGCGGAGAGGGTGGTCCGCTGTCTGTCTGTCGTGAGGCGGAGAGGGTGGTCCGCTGTCTGTCTGTCGTGAGGCGGAGAGGGTGGTCCGCTGTCTGTCCGGTGTGAGGCGGAGAGGGTGGTCCGCTGTCTGTCTGTCTGTCTGTCCGGTGTGAGGCGGAGAGGGTGGTCCGCTGTCTGTCTGTCCGGTGTGAGGCGGAGAGGGTGGTCCGCTGTCTGTCTGTCCGGTGTGAGGCGGAGAGGGTGGTCCGCTGTCTGTCTGTCGTGATGCGGAGAGGGTGGTCCGCTGTCTGTCTGTCGTGAGGCGGAGAGGGTGGTCCGCTGTCTGTCTGTCATGAGGCGGAGAGGGTGGCCTGCTGTCTGTCTGGTGTGAGGCGGAGAGGGTGGCCTGCTGTCTGTCTGGTGTGAGGCGGAGAGGGTGGTCCGCTGTCTGTCTGGTGTGAGGCGGAGAGGGTGGTCCACTGTCTGTCCGGTGTGAGGCTGAGAGGGTGGTCCGCTGTCTGTCTGTCCGGTGTGAGGCGGAGAGGGTGGTCCGCTGTCTGTCTGTCGTGAGGCGGAGAGGGTGGTCCGCTGTCTGTCTGTCATGAGGCGGAGAGGGTGGTCCGCTGTCTGTCCGGTGTGAGGGTGTGAGGCGGAGAGGGTGGTCCGCTGTCTGTCTGGTGTGAGGCGGAGAGGGTGGTCCGCTGTCTGTCTGGTGTGAGGCGGAGAGGGTGGTCCGCTGTCTGTCTGTCATGAGGCGGAGAGGGTGGTCCGCTGTCTGTCCGGTGTGAGGGTGTGAGGCGGAGAGGGTGGTCCGCTGTCTGTCTGTCGTGAGGCGGAGAGGGTGGTCCGCTGTCTGTCTGTCCGGCGTGAGGCGGAGAGGGTGGTCCGCCGTCTGTCCGGCGTGAGGCGGAGAGGGTGGTCCGCGTCATCCATGATGGAGAACAGTTTGCTCATACGGTACATATGGCTCCTGAAGAGGTCCAATTCTCCGTAGTTTAGCTAAAATAATTGTATGTGGAAGAGCTGCTGTGATTTCCATCTGTCTCATTCCGTCAAGCATCTCCCAACAAGCCTACGCATCGCTCCAGTGGCTTTTTTAAAATTTTGCTGTGACCTCAGGAGGAATAATGCTCCGTCACAAAGAGTAAAGGATTCGCGTCTTCGTCTGACTGCGGGTATGCTGCTGCTGTTCCATGTGAAACATTCACTTCTCCCTTGAGCCGAGGTCGTGTCCCTCTGGAAGCCGCGGAGCCAGGTCTCACTGACATACTGCACATGGAGTGACGCGCTCAAGTCAAATCAGGCTTTCACTCACATCACGCAGAAGAAAAAAACTCAAAGCTTTAAAAAAGAGCTTGGAAGGGAACAGTGATATGGGGGATTTCATTTTTTTTTTTTTGGACCGCTGCTACGATGTGCGGAGGTTTTCTTAGAATTGTAAGATTCTGAGGTTTGTAAACACTTCGTCTGGCAGCTGCTCTCTTGGGCTGGGATTTAGATTTTAATAAGCAGAGATTCTTACAATTTAAGGGCTTTCACGCACAATGAACATTGCAACATGGGTGCAGCATGATTGACGGCTGGTCCGTCCAATCAGCGCATGGCTGCAGGTTGTAGGTGGGCGCGCAGCGGAGCAGCTCTCAGTGAGCTGCAATGTGTAAGTAATGTGTGAAAACCTCACCTCAAGTCATTGTAATGTACGTTCACCACCAGTACATACGGTATATTGACTGTATTTATATAGCGCTTTTCTAGTCATACAGGCCACTCAAAGAGCTTTACAGGAAGGTCACATTCACCCATTCACACACACTCATACAGCGCGGATATTGACCACGCATTTTTCTGTCACATCATACACATTCATACACATTCATACACATTCATACACTGTCGGAAGAGCCGTCAGAGGCCAGTTCCATTGAAGTGTCTTGCCCAAGGACACGACGGCACGCGGACTGGCGGAAGCGGAGGGTGGCGGACGAAACGCCTCTACCTCCCCTGAGCCACGGCCGCCATATCAACCGCGACCAGGTTATTTTTCCTTTAAGTTGTTGTGTACGGTGACCTATGTCCTCAAACAAACAACACCTGTAGGCAGGCAGCGGGCAGTAAGGAGCGTGTGCTCCGAGGGCTCTCATTCGTCGGTGGGAACGTGTCTGCAGCAGTCGCTCTTTAGTTTGATCTGTGGCTCTGCAGCAGGATCAGAACAACGGTGCGTTACCTCGTTGGACGCTGCCATTTCTTTCTTTGCTCACAAGACTTCCTGCTGCTGAGTTTGGTAACTGAACTCATTTCCATCTCTGGCCCATATGAAAGTCCTTAGTCAGCTGAGTCGATGAGGCGTTACATCGTTAACCCCAGTTAACGCCTCACGAGACGATGGTGCCGTCACGGAAAAACCTCACACTCAGTTTTCCCTCAGATAGTGGAGCAACAAAGTTGTTGTTTCTTAACTTTGTAGACGACATGAAGTCCCTCTGCTCATACTTGACATTTACAGACCACGTTTCTGTGAAATGTGCGGTGGAACGTGATCTTTTACAGGTGATGAGAGTTTTTCATTCAGATTTGACATTTGATCAAATCCAGAATGCCTTTTAATAATGTCGCGTTATATTTTCACCACATTTGCCAAACGCATTTGAGAACAGGATAGAAACTTCCACTTTGGAGACTTCACGATCATGATATTGCGTTGTTATACTTTAAAGCCACTGTGCAATATTTGTGGGATTGCTTCTGCGATGGGTTAAGTGCAGGACAAGTTATTGTTTTCACTCCTCAGCTTTTGTGTGGATTCATGAGGAAATAATAATTTGAATGAGTTAGCAGAGCGATGAATGGTCAGATTTAGTCACCTTCAGACAAAGAATGGCTCGATGTTTCCCACTTTTGTCTCTATACTCATATTTGAGATGAGAGATGAGATTCAACTTTATTGTCATTACACATATACAAGTATAGAGTAACAAAATGAGGTTTGGCATCTCACCAGAAGTGCAATAAGCAGATAGTGCAAGAGTCTGTGCTATGTACAAAAGTAATTACAGAATTTACAGATAGACAAAAATGTGAATTATTGGGTATATATGGATGGATGGATTAATGGGATGCTATAAATATAAATAAATACTATAAATATAAGTATAAGTGTATTCTACAGATTATAATATACAGATTAAGGTGCAGTGAACATGCTATGCTAGGTAACAGATAATATACAGAATATGGAAAAATGCACAGGTCGATAACTTATTGAAGTGATATGAACATACTATACAGATTTAGTTGCAGTGGACAATAATACAGGTGGATGAGAGATGTGTGTGTGTGTGACCAGGAGGAGTGGTGGGGGGATGATGGGTGTGAGGAGATATGCAGGGGCAGGGGGGTCAGCGGGGGGCAGAGTTCGGAAGGGAGACAGAGTTCAGAGTTCGGGGGGCAGAGTTCAATAGAGAGACAGCTCTGGGGAAAAAGCTGTTCTTCAGTCTGCTGGTTCTGGTCCGAAGGCTTCTGTAGCGCCTACCAGAGGGCAAGAGGACAAACAGTTCGTGGGCAGGGTGGGAGGAGTCTTTAAGGATGCTGCGGGCTCGACGCAGACAGCGTTTCCTCTGGATGTCCTCAATGGCGGGAAGTGGACACCTTGTGATGCGCTGGGCAGTTTTTACCACCCGCTGTATCGCCTTACGGTCTGCGACAGAGCAGTTTCCGTACCAGACTGTGACACAGCTGGTCAGGATGCTCTCGATCACACAGCGGTAGAAGTTAGTCAGTACAGCTGAAGACAGGTGGTGTCTCTTCAGTGTCCTCAGGAAAAAGAGGCGTTGGTGGGCCTTCTTAAGATGCAGTAGGCACGAGAGCCGTCGTGAATAACTGCGTTCCCCAACATTTTGTTTTAAAAAACACAAGTACAACAAGAGCAAGACTTTTTGTGAAACAGAATAGATGTTTTGGGGATTACAGCTAAAACGCTAAATGGCACAAGGGCAATTTAGGGTTCAGTATCTTGCCCAGGGACACGTCGGCTTTCGTGGATCCAGCCATCGGCCTTCGGGTGAGAAGACGAACCTCTCCATCTCTCTTGGCCGCAGCCAGCCAAAGTGTCAGAGGAGAGCATCAATTGAGATCAAAGGTAAGGCAGAGGCAGTTATGATTATGTTTAATACATGCAACGCTGCAATAGTAAAACTTCCAGGGAGCGGTCAGCTTATTAAAGGGTTGACAAATCAGTTGTTTGCATAAACGCCTCCCATGACCTGTGTCTGCATGTGGCCGAGAGATTACTGGTGACTGGTGGAAGCTGCGCGGCCCTGAATCACTCCCCTCCGAGTGACAGGCACCCTGAGACGTTGGCTCAGTAGTGCTGGATGTTCAAGGCTTACTTTGCACTATTCGGCTTACCGTAGCAACATGTCCCGCGGTGGCTTGGATAAAGGGGAGACCTTCAGATCGGACGGAATGTTGCTTTTATAAACCCCCTTACGTTACTTGTTCTGACTCCCCAGCTGACGATTGATTTATGGACATTAGTCCTGAAAAGACTCTTTTCATGTAGATCACGTCTGCCGTGGGCTGCAGAGACCTCCCCACAGGGTTGTGTGTGCGCCCCGGTAGAGGGCTGGGAAAACGTCTACATCGATACATCTCCCGACGAGGCCATTCCTCCTGGCTGTCTGGTGGCATTGCACTCGAACCGTGGACTCTCCAAATCCATCAGTGTCCAGCGGGAAGAGAGCTGCCGCTCATTTCCCCCTGACTAGAATCCGTTAAGAGCAGGTGAGATGTGAAGCCTTCGGGCAGTAGAGAAGTGTCTAAAGCCTGCATTCTCTGGAATGACCAGCAGAGGGCGACTCCACTGGTTGCAAAGAGAAGTCTGTTCCTATAGAAGCCCGTGAGAAAGTGACTCTACTTCTCACTTGATTTATAACGTCAGTCAACATTTTCCTATGGAGTTTATGGTTCAGTCAAGTCGTCTTCAATACAGCATGGTGTTCATTTTGTAAATTATTGTCCCATTTAGAGTAAAACAATATACTATCATTTCCCTTCCTTCAAAGGGTGGTGCCCCATAGGTAACTTTGATATTAAAGTTATTATTTGATATTAACATTTGATAGCCATAACTGATCAACTATACTGCTCAGACAATTTTTATTTTGACATATAAGACATGACAGATTTAATGTTATATGCGGCAACATTGTCTGACTTGCAGTACCTTCATATACACCTAGTATGACACCACCAGCTGCCCTAAAATAATTAGATCCACATTAAAAATTGTTCAAGCTTGAGGAATAATTAAAAACGAAATAAACTTGTTGCTCCTTTTGTAAAAATGTTTTATGTAACAATTTAAAAATCATAACACGGCAAAATACATTCAAATCAACATGAGCTGGTGTGTCCTGCAGGTCACAAGCATCCATTGAGTCCTCCACCATGTAAACAGTGTTGAAAAGAAGCTGCAATGTGATAGGCTCTCCTTCCTCCTGATAGGCCTCTGCATCTCCAGGTTGTATTTCAGACATTCCTCATACAATAACAATAAATTAGAAAACCTACCGTTGTGGAAGAGCAGGCTTGCGGTAAACGAAATGTAAGGAGATTATCAAGCGTGTGGGACACACCCCAGGTTCAAAGAGACCTCTTTGGCACATAACACAAATCATAAAACAAACTGTAAACAAAAGGGCAGTCATTACAAAATGCATGTTTTTTTTTCTAATGCACATTAACAGGTTTAAAAAAAGCAATCATAAAAAACTAAATGAAGATTTGGCAAATGTGACTGCCCCCCAGCGATAACACTCAGTCTGCAGGGCCTCCGTTGGGGGGAGGGCAGAGGCTGCGGGGTCAAAACTGAAAGGGGTTGTGGGGTTGGGTGGGGGCTATGGCAACATTTCGAAGTCCAAACTGGTACGAGTCCTGTTTGTTCTCTCGTGTCTCCATTTGAAGGTTCCTGTTCGTCCTCCTCTGGTGTGCGCGACGGCTCTGTGGTTCTCCAGCCGGTCTCTTTTAGTGCAAATAGGCTGTCAGCCGCTGCCTCCTCAGAGGTGGGAGGAGAAGGTCATTTTCGTGCCGGAGGCGAGGCTGTGTTTGGTTTGGCACCTGGGACCGGTCTGGATGGGGAGAGATTCGAGCTTGAGGTTACACTGACACAGCAGCACACTGACTCTCTGATATTGTTCTGGAGGACATATTGCATACCTTTTCTTAATGTCAACAATCATTGTCCCCTGCTAACAAGTACTGCATGCATCAGAGCTCGGTATGTCTTATTCCCCTTAAAAGTTTTTATGGAAAGGATGTGGATGTGATGCAAGTGGTGCCCTCAGACAGGGTGAACCTGAATGGTTGAGTAAAATCATGCAGGAATTCATTGGCATGAAATTCATCCATTATCACAAGAACAGGTATTATCAACTTAGTAAAAGTACCAGCTACGAGTAAGTGAGCACCAAAGAGCCCGCCTGGTCACATCTGGCATTATCATGTGTCTGGGGTGAGCCAATCAGCTCTCAGTACGTCAGTTCACCCCTCCCTAATATTCAATTAGATTATATTTGAATATGTGATCAGATCTCAAATGGACCCTCAGTTTGTCCACTTGTGATCGGATCACCTGAGACATGCCAATACCAGACATGTGCGATCTGCTCTTCTGCTCTCGCCTTTGTGTGAAATAACCGGATGACGTGACGTCTACATTCACGCAGGAGTAGAGGAAGCAGAAATCCCCCGGGTGTTCCGGCCCAACAGTTTTTACATTTACAGATAAAGTGCATGGAACAAAAAGTCCAGCTCTGCGTGTGATGAAATGAAAACTGACTGCTGATGAAGAACCGAGGCATTGCGTTGCATGGTTTGTGAACTTGGGAGAGTTTATGTGCTCATACCTGATCTGAACAGAAAGCGGCGTGAAGTGGAAAGGTAGCCATACTGTGAGGCAGTATTTCTCAGTAATTTTATTGGTGGGTCATAAAAAGGCTCTCAAACAGGGCTGGGACGTCAGGATGAGAAAAAAAAAAAAAAGATAAACAACAGCTGCTTTTTGAATACTGCTAGGTACGGAGCCCCCGTGGCGACATACGTCGGAAAAATATTAAGGCGTGGCCACGAGTTATTAATGCGTGGGAACAAGATAATTAGTGGCCGCCCATTTATAACTCGTGGGTAAGTGATAATTATTGTAAGTCATCTCATGTGGAGAGACTGTTCATTGTGGCTTTAGCTGCTTGCAAACATGTACAAATGTGAATTAATTTCGTACACCAGGAGTGACGCCACTAATACAACAACCTCTGGCGTGTTCAAATCACCAGAAAACAGCTTTTTGATATAGTTTGCATGGAGACAGCTGCAGCCATAGTTTTAAGTGCTTTATATTCTTGAATATAAAAGTATAATTGCCTATATTCTTCACAAAATTCATAAAGAGCATCACTCCAAAACAGACAACCTCCCGCCGCATCTGGAACTCGAATTAACCGGCCGGTGTGGCCACAAATTAATAATCGCGTTCCCACGAGTTATTTTAATGCGTGGCCACGACTTAATTATCTCTTTCCCACGCATTACTAACTCGTGGCCACGCATTAATAACTCGTGGCCACGCCTTATTAACTTGTGGCCAGGCATTAATATCATGTCACCAGGGGGGCTCCGGACTGATGTGTCTTAAATTGTATCGAAGTAACATTCGCTATGAGGTCAATTTAAAGTCAGAGTAGCAGCAAACAAGAGTATTTTTTCCAGTAGAAAGTGCTGTACTGTGGTTTACACCTACAGTGTGTGGAGCTGTGGAGCACGTTGTTCAGTACAGTGCATATAGTAGCAGTGACCTTGAGTGGGTGGAGGACACAATGTAGTCAGCTTTCACTTCTATAGAAATGCAGTGCAACAACCGTGTGTGTGTGTGTGTGTGCGTGTGTGTGTGTGTGTGTGTGTGTGTGTGTGTGTGTGTGTGTGTGGGGGGGGGGGGGGGGGGGGGGGGGGGGGGGGGTTATGTGGGGGTGTGAGAGAGAGAGAGATGATCACACCAGCTTAACATTTAAAGAGTAATGGAAACCCAGGCCATTTGTGGCACATTTTTCACTACTTGCCGGGTGAATATAACAAATTTCTAATGATATTAATTCATCATATTAATGTTAGATAAGCAGGATAAAATTGATGAATTCACACCTATGTGACGACCGAGGCTCCCGTAGCAGCAGTGGTGACGGTGTGAACAGCTTTTATTACCGTATTTATTTATTAATCTGCAGATTCCTTATTAAAGACTTAAAACCTGCACCAGCAGCAGTCATGTGGCGTGGTACCTGCTGCGGTGCTGGGTAGAGCATCTGCTCTGCTGCAGGATAATAACATTGAACATAGTTCACCTATGGAGAAAGTTATTGTCATCACTCGCCAATCTGTGCTGCTCTAACCCGGGAGTTTGCTGAGCGACGGGTCCCGCAGACCAAATATTACCCGTGCACAAAATATACCTAACATGATGAAGAGATACCTTGCGAGCTGTCTGACTGAACTTCTACCTGTAGAGTCTGGACTGAAAACAAAGATTTTAAGTGATGCTCAAAACAAAATGATGATCATCGTTTTTAAAAAGGATTGTTTTGAGGTGTTTGTAGCTGACAGTGGAGAGAGAACAGGGTATGAGGAGAGAGATAAGCATGAGAAATGACATACTCAACTGGTTACTCTTACTGGTTCAAATCTAAGACTTCTGCTGTGGTGAGATCGAATCGAACTCCACGCGATCTGGCAAGCATTACCTTTTCTTAAATCATTTCTTTTCTTTGGTGGCTGTGAATTAGTGCTTACTTTCACGATTATATTCCCTGCAGTAGATATGAGATGTGACGTGGAAATTGCCAGTAATATATTCTGGCAATATATAATATATTTGTGAATAAGTGCTGAATTTCGCCCCGCCACATCGCCCCACATTTTTTCAGGTTACATGTGCATGACTAAGTGAAAATGTTAACGCACAAGTTCCGATTTTTGTTCTACAAGGT